>NC_089782.1:6191568-6231579 GCF_040412425.1 Macrobrachium rosenbergii
CAACCGCGAGTTCCTACATTAGTTAAAGTGTCGCTGAAAGAGAAGAATTTTCCTTCTCAAGTGTGCGTTGTTGAGGGAACCGAGAAATTCAAAGACGTTGTGAGTACGGTGTCAGTGAATGAAATTTCAGTCGCAGGCGTGACTTCAGTAGAATTAGTTAGCTATCAAGACTCAGTGAAAAATATCACAAGGGTACTTATGTAATTGATTTTGAAGAGTTTAAGGAAGAGCATAAATTAGTGAGTTTTTGTGGAGACGGGAATATGTTTCCTAACGAGGAGCAACAGTTCCGAAGTCAGGTTCTACATGAACATTTGGCTAAAGTTGATTATCCTGAATATTCAGATAAAGTAGAGAAAGTGTTGAAAGAATATCTAGATATCATTGCTTTGAAGGGAGATAAATTAGGAGTTACAGATGTTTTAGAACATTCAATCCGCCTAGAAAAGGGTACAAATCCCATATATATTCCAGCATATCGAATTCCTTTTAAGATCAGAGAAGAAGTAGAAAAAGAAGTTCAGAGGTGGGAGTCGGAAGGCATTATCAGACCGTCCAATTCTCCGTTTAATTTTCCTTTGCTTGCAGTTCCTAAGAAAGACGGTAGTATCAGAGTTTGTGTAGATTTTCGTAAATTGAATGAAAAACATGCCCAGATAGATATCCGGTAGCTTGTTTGCCTGATTTGTTTGTTGAGATCGGTGGCAAGAATATATATTCATCTATAGATCTTATGCAAGGGTTTTTACAAGTTCCCCTTTGTGAGAGTAGCCGTAAATATACAGCATTTTCGGTACCAAAGGGACATTACGAGTTTAATAGGATGCCTTTTGGATTACAAGGGTCCCCAATAACATTTACTAGACTGGTTAACACAGTACTTCATGGCTTGTTAGGAAAGTCGGTGTTTGTGTACATGGATGACATTCTCATATGCACAGATACAATTGAAGAACATCTAAAGGTGTTAAAGAAGTCCTCAGCGATTACGGTTCGCTGGGTTAAAGGTCAAATTGGCCAAATGTGAGTTTCTGAAGAGAAAAATTGTCTATTTAGGACATGTTATCTCTAAAGAGGGAGTTAGAGTGAATGATGAGAAAGTTAAAGCCATTGTGAATTTTCCAGTTCCCAAAACCAGGAAACAGATTCGTTCGTTCCTAGGTATGTCGGGTTTCTTTCGCCGTTTTGTGCGGAATTTTTCTACAATAGCGTCTCCATTGACAGATTTGTTACGAGAAGACGTTAAGTTTGTTTGGGGTGATAGTCAACAATTAGCTTTTGAGAAGCTTAAGAACGCTTTGGTGAACCCACCAGTTTTGAAGTTTCCAGATTTTAGTCAACCGTTCACCTTAGTGACTGACGCGAGTCAGGAAGGTATAGGTGCGTGTTTGATGCAGAAATTTGAAGGGAAATTACACCCAATTGCTTTTTATAGCAGAAAGTTCAAAACGCGTGGTAGTAACGAAAGGCTGATGTCAGTTGTGGACAAGGAGGCTTTGCAGTCGTCTCTAGCCTTGTTCATTTTAAGATGTTGTTGTTGGGAAATAAAGTTGAGATTTTTACAGATCATCAACCGTTGTTAGAGCTTTTAATAAGCCAAATTTGTCGCCCAAGAGAGCACGTTGGTTCCTAACATTGAGAGATTTTGATGCAAACCTCAAATACATTGAAGGTAAGCATAATGTAGTTGCAGATGCATTGAGCAGATATTTTCCGGTCGAGGATGAGGAAATACACACCGAATCCTGTGTGGGAGAAGAGAGTAAATATTTGGTGTCTAATGTCTCTGATATTAGTAGTTCTGAGAGATCGCATGTAGAGGACATACACGTTCCTACAGTGCATACTTCGGGGAGAAATAGTGAGTCGGCAGTCTCGGGAGAGATTGTTATTCGTGATAGTGAGAGTAACGCAGTGTGTTATATTACGGGTGAAAATGTCACTTGGGACATAGGCTTGCTGGAACAAAAGCAAGATGAAGATAAATTGTTGTCAGATGCTAAGGCATTTCTTAAGGGAGTTTCACCGAAGAAAGGGTATAAGTTGCCTTTTTTCTGGTCTAGAGTTGAGAATAATTTATTGGTGAGAAAAGTTAAGTATAACTTATGAAGTACTGAAGCATGGGTGAGATTACACAAATCATCGTGCCAGAGAGTCTAGTACCACAAGTTCTAGACATTGTACATTGTAAATTTGGTTCTCCTCATTTGGTGTGGACAAGACGTATGAAAACGTCAGGTCAAAGTTCTTTTGGAAAAATATGTTTTCCGCAGTAGAAGCCTTTGTGAAGAAGTGTGCTATTTGCAATGCGAATAAGCCAGCGACGACAGTGTCGTGTCGTTTGGGTTCATATCCCATACCACATAGGCCGTTTCAGAGAGTGCATATGGATATTCTGGGTAACTTCTCAGAGTCCGCTTATGGTTATAGACATTTATTAGTAGTTGTTGATGAGTTGACTCGCTTTGTCGAGATTTTCCCACTGAAGTACAAATCAGCTGAGGAAGTTGCTATAGCGTTCTTTAAGGGGATAATTTGTCGATATGGTGTTCCTGAATGTCTGATCACAGACAATGGTAGGGTGTTTATTAATAAAACTTTAGACGGTCTTGCTAATTTGTTGGGAATAAAGAAAGTATCTATAATCCCGTATAGACCTGAAGCGAATGGGTTGTGTGAGAGGCGAATCGGAAAGTAATCGAAAGCTTTGCGCATGACGGTGGGAGGTTCCGATACACATTGGGACAGATCTTTGGACGAAGTGCGATATAGTATCAATACTATGATGAATGACACAATTAAGATATCTCCAGCAGAAGCTTTGTATGGATACAAGTTGAAAGGACCTTTTGATTTGTTACCAGAGTGTGTTCAGGGTGATGTTACGGTCACTTCGTTGATAAATACAGCGAGAGAAAGATTTGCACGTATCAGTAAAGAACTTGAACTTAGTTCGCGTGCAATGGTAGAGAAAAGTAACGCGAAATCGAGGGGAGTAGCTTTTTCGATGGGTGATAGAGTGTTTGTTAAAGTGAATGTTCGGAATGATCTGAATTATAAGTTAAGTCCGAAGTTCCACTGACCTTTTGAGATTGTAGAGATCAAAAGAGGGAATAGATTTGTAGTTAAAGATGTAAACACTGGAGTGACGAAATTGACCCATATTTCGAAGTTAAAGAAAGTTGGGATGTAATGGAACATTTGTATATAGTCATGTAATGGAACGTTTGTATATAGTTAGAGGATAAATGGGTTAATGTTTGTATATATATGATATTTTTTTTTTTTTTTTTGTCTTTTGTTCATTTTGGATGTTGAAGTTCTTAATCATTTGATGATTTTAGGAATTGAGACATGGGCTAATTTCATACGAGATTTGACCCCGTGTGTTAGTGTGTTATGGTGTTATGATGTGTTTCATCATCTGACGCAATATCTGTGTTGTTTAGGATATTTTTTTTTGGGAGGTACTTAGTATGTCGGACCGAACAAGTCTGATCTTTTTTTTGGGTTGGGAGATCGTATTTGAGTATTTGGATTTTTTTTTTTCAGTTTCTTTTTTTTTTTTGTTTTTAAATAAAGGGAGCTGTGTTGTGAGTGGTTATAGTTGTTAAGATCGTGGGAGCGATTGCCATTACGTCAATTGCTATTCTGTTGAGAGTTGGTCAGGTGT
This sequence comes from Macrobrachium rosenbergii, assembly GCF_040412425.1. Lineage (NCBI taxonomy): Eukaryota > Metazoa > Arthropoda > Malacostraca > Decapoda > Palaemonidae > Macrobrachium > Macrobrachium rosenbergii. The sequence continues at coordinate 6,195,242 of NC_089782.1, forward strand.
TGCGAAATATTTGTTAACCGGAGTAGAACTTTCATGTCTTTTACGAGATGTGATACCTTTTAGTGTTTGGATAGGACTCTCGAGTATTTTTTTTGTTGGATGGTTTTTTTTTTGTGAGTGAGTTCCGTAGAGTTGTTGTGTACTTAATGGTGAGTTGACTGTGATTATTCTGAGATACACACTTGGAATTAGTTCACATTGTGAGTGTTTACTTTTGCATTAGTGGTTTTGTTTGGTTCAGTAACATGAAACCTTTTGTTATTAGACCTTTTCGAGTGTTTTGGGAGACTCAGTAGTGACATGGGATAGAGTAGAGACCATGTTCATTTTGGGAGATCAATATCAAGGTTCGGGAGTTGATTATAAGACGAGTTGTGCTTTAGTTAGAGAGAAGTGTGTGTGTGACAGTAGTGTTTTCCAGTTGCGAGTTGTGTCTGTGGGTGGTTGTGAATTATCATTAGTTCATGGACAGACTCCGACAGAATGTGACTTTAGACAGTTCCTGCGAGATTACCACATTGAGTCCACCAGCACCCTTACTGCCATCTTTTGCAAGGAATGTGCAGTTACAATGATGTGCCAGAACAACAAGTCGACGTCATTCGTTCTTCAAGAGTCCAAACTGTTTGATTCATCCTGCAGAATCCTGTCTACGGACTTAGCCGTGCTGTATTCAACAGTTCCGAGAAGATAATTATGCGTCATACGCATAACGAGCATTTGGTAGTGGCGGTACCTACAACCAAGATGCCAATGACGGTTCCACCGTTGGAAGACATTGACGATTCCGTGATGTTCCAGTATCAGAATATATTATGCCGACAATTTTAATTGTCTTAATAGCTATTTTACTGATAATTCTTGTTGTGGGAGTAGTAAAGCTTATTCGTGTTTGTAAGATTACATGTAAAGGCTCTAAGAACTCAACCCCAGTGACTTTGGAAGTGCGTCATGAGAGCAGTCCTTAAAGCTGCAGTGCAGTAGACATTGCTAATTGAGCATAGTCCTATTCTGTTATGTTTTATACATATGCTTTTGTTTTAGTTTGCCGTTAAGGAGAGCGAGACGCTCTTATGTGGTGGCTTGAGCTCTATTTCAGAAAATATGGCTGCTACAATTTTAAAGGACACATATATGCATTTCATAGCTTCAATGCTTTAAGATGTTATGGAAGAATTTTTGAGTCAGATGGAACTAGGTCGAGAGACTCGAGGTAAAATCTTTGTGTTCAGCAAATAGTTTGATTCCTCAGCAATATTGCCAGTCAGGTGATCTTCCGAAGTGTTATGTATATTCGTGAGTACGTGCGTTAATTTGATCTAGATTATGCCAAAATCTGCCCTAAAAGTGAGTTTGATCGTTCATTAACGTGATAGAACTGCAGTTGTCTAGACGTAGCTTTGGAGAGGATCCAGGCTTTTAAATCGGCAGATAAGGTAGAGTTTGAAATCTCTGTTTTTATGGGAGGAAATTGAACTTGTGATTTTTACTATGATTTTCTAATCATTATGAACTTTTGAACTGGTGTGGGAGATTTAATATGAATATTCATACCTCTTTTATATTATTATTTTGTTATGTTACGTTTGCCATATCTTGGCTATGCATTTTACACTTTCCATTATTGTGTTTTGCATTTCATATATTTTTGGGAGTTTTCTATCATGTTTAATTCTTCCGACAGATGTCTGTGGACAGATGTCTGTGGACAGAGTGGATAGTGTGGACTGGTTTCGAATAACATGTGGTAGACTGTTTTTTTTGACATGACTAGTTATTGATTTGGGGAGTATGTGTGAGTTTGGATATTTTCAGGCTATTAGCCATAGTGAGACTTCTTTAATCAGAAATGTTTTACAGTTCAGAGTTTAGTTATCTGACTCGATATTTCATTTATTATGCATTTTAATCTTTGCTTTGTTTTATTAATTTCTTGTTGGGTTATTTGAATAATAAACCTATTTTTGTAGAAACTATTGCGTTTCTTTAAATGGTCCATTTAATTGATTTGGTGAGAATGAGTGAGATTCGGGTGGGTGAACTTCGGAAAACGATGAGAGAGAGAGGGGCGATACACGGAGAGAGAGAGAGAGAGGCGATACACGGTGAGAGAGAAAGAGAGAGAGAGAGAGAGAGGGGAGAAAAATGGATGTAAGTGTCATCGTGAGCGAACCTTCATACGCCTCTTTTTCATGAAGAAAGATCGTTAGAGCACGTTACGTACACTTTCAAAAAAGTGTTAATTCTGTGTCCTTTTACAGAATTATATATATATATATACACACACACACACATTTATAAATATATATATATATATATATATATATATATATATATATATATATATATATATATATATCTGTAAAGTTGGGGCAAAAACAAGTTTTCAGTTATTTTTCATTCAGTCTTTTAATAAATGGGCAGTATATCAAATATTGTGGCCCTCAGATAGCTTGATGTACAATCATTAACTTAACATAAAGTAATTTATGTTTATAAACATGTTTTTATGCTATAAATGGAAAGAAATTAAAATTTTATGTTCCCGGATAATGGGAAAAAACAACACAAGGAAAAAAAAAAAAAGAACTTATTTACTCATTTGGGTAGTACATAGATCACTGTTGCCTCCAGCTTAACTCATATATGACACACATAGCTGGTTCAAACACTCAAAATGTGTAAAAGTATAAAACTTCATGAAATGGCAAAAAAAAATTTGGTTATATACTGGTATGTAACAGCTGGCCTTCAAACAGAAAATTCTTAATTCCAAATAAATTTCACACACACACCTATATATATATATATATATTTATATATATATATATATATATATATATATATATATATATATATATATATATATATAGATAGATAGATAGCTAGGTAGATACTGTTGCATGGAATCATTATTTATTAAATTTTTTGGGGAGAGGGGATGCTGTATCTACTGATGAGTTTGTACCGATCATATGTCTCTGGTTCATCTTTAAATAAAAATCCAGATTTGTGAAGATTTGGCTTGCTTGGCCCAATGAATATCCGGGTTACTTTTACAGTACATATGTCATCCTTACTTGGCCAGTCCCATATAACCTTTTCTGGGGTTGATGTGATTGTTTTTCGGTGCATAAATTTAAATTCAACATCTATAATGTGGCTTGACACATCTTCCCTAAACATTTTGAGGGCTTTACCCCAGTAGTACGGTACGTTGAAGGCTGTAGCCACAATACTGCATAGAATTCATCTACAGCAATCTTGTCACAGTCTGGTAATTTTTGTGCTATAAAAGAACGCTGCACTGACCCACATACTGTACACTGGTTTCCAGTTTTCCTCTGTTAGAAACATCTAACTCTGACTCATCTGATGACATAACCTCTGGTTCAACAAGATCACTTCCCTCAGAAACTGATGCTTCTTCATGTGCCCTCTTTCCTTTATTTCGTTCCTCAGGTTCATCAGGGTCACGTTCCTCGGAATCTGATGACTCATGCACCAGTACTGTCTTTCCTTTCTTTCGTGATCATGTTGCACACATTTTTTCCTCATCTTGTTTCTTCCTTTTCTAGGTTTGCCTTCACACTTCTGCATCAGTAACAAAGGCACCATGCATAGAGATTTTATGTCTTTTTGTCTGTGGTGGTGCAATGCTTGGACGGCCACGAGATTTTATAACTGCATCAAACGTTGATTCATCATCTTGATTCATTAGCATTATTGAATAACGCATTCCTGGTGGGGCATACTTTTGCAGTGCTCTCATTAGTGATTTCGCATTGTCTGGTACATAGTAGCCGATGCCGTGTGCATCACTTTCAGCACTCTGGGGGCTGCCATTCCACAAAGCTCTTCTTGCAGGAGTTTTCACTCCATCCTCAGAAGCAGTTGATGCAGAGCTTGGTGTTGATGTTGATGCAGAGCTTGGTGTTGTCCCTACAGAACCTGGCAGTGGTGTTGCTGCTTCTGGCTGTGTAGGTTTTTCTTGAGAGGTGGATGGCTCTGAAGAAGGTGGTGGGTGTACTTCTCCATATTGTTCTGGCTGAAGTTCGTCAAGCTTAGGTAGTCCGTCACTGTCAACTGGTGACCCAGCTAACCTCCACTGTTCATATGTCGTCAGTTTCACCTTGTCAAGCCGCTGGATTTTGTACTTAGCAGAGTTGACAGGGTAAACTCCAGTTGCCTCAAATCCTGCCTTAATGTTCTTTGCACTCAGACCATTTCTCCAGATTCCTACAACCAGATTAACAAAGTCCGCTCGACGCAGCGGCTGTCGTGCTCCTGTCTGGTGCACGTGTTCTGTCAGAGCTTTTTCATAGTAGGACTTCAGAGGTCCAAAACAAGCTACATCCAATGGTTGAAGGACATCAGTAGTGTGTGCAGGCAACTTTAATATGGAAATGTTCTTTATTGCAAGTTCAATAGTTGGGGCAGATGCACCTGCCAATACCTCTTCAACTGCTTTTGAAATGGATGTTGGTGTGTATAACTTCGGTGTGGGTGCATAATTCCGGACCATATTTCCGTATTGCAAATAAAAACTGTCCTATACCTGTGGCACAACGTCAATCTCTTGTAACCAAAGCACTTGGAGGGCTACCAGCACACTGTAAACAAATGAACCAGTTTTCTATGGTCATCAGATTTTCTTTCATAATTTATAGGAGAAACATATATTTTTTACAAAGCATAAAAGAAAAATAATGTTAATGTAACATAATATAACAATATATTTTAGATATAATGTAATATATAATCCATAAATATAAATTAATAGAGAAAACGGGGAAATAACATGTCTCGGGCAAATAAAAACAGGGGTAAAAAAAAACAAGGCATAAAAATGCCATTGAAAATCCTCACAGTTACTTGAAAATAAGTGAAGTTACGCTCACAGATGTATTGAAGATGTGAAAACTAAAAATGGCACCTGAACACAAAAAAAAAAAAATGGGGGCGGCAAAACCACTGGCCTTTTTTGGGAAATAAAAAACAAACCTATATCCGTCCCACCGTGGATTTCTTACAAATTTACTATACTGCATTGTGTTGGCTGATCTACTGCAAAATGGTAGGTTTTATTTAAAAAATAAAGTGCGTAGTGGAAAAGTTGTATTAGTCACTTGAAAACTTTTTTGCAGTGATTTTCACCTTTTTGACTTGAACTGTCAATCTTCACTGACCAGTTCCAGACCGGTTGCGAATTTTACCACTGAGAGATAGATCACAAGCAGGCCTATCTATTCATATCAACTGCAGGTCAATATGTAGTAAAGGGAAAATATATTTATGTTTTTTTGCCTCAAAAACAAGGATTTTTTTTATTTATTTACTTTATTTATATATATAATATATATATATATATATATATATATATATATATATATATATATATTATATATATATATTTTATATATGTATTATAATATGTATATGTATATAAATATATATATTTATATATATATTATATACATATTTTTATTTATATATATGTATATTTATTTATATATATATATATATATATATATATATATATATATATATATATATATATATATATATATATATATGTATATTTTATATATATATACATATATATATATAATATATATATGTATATATAATGTATATATATACACACATATATATACATATATATGTATATATATATATATATATATATATATATATATATATATATATATATATATATATATATTCTATATATAAGTCTTACGAATTACAAGGAGGTTGACAGCGTGTTGTATTTGAAGTTAATAATCTTGGCCTTACAAAACCTCTCATATGCTGTAAACTAATAAAAAATGCAAGAATAACTAATAAGTGGTAGGTCACCAAGTGAAAGGGAGTTTCATAACAGTAATTTATTATTCACATTCACAACATGGAAGAAATTACCAAGGAACTTAGACACTTTCACTAAACTAATCAACTGGGGATTTACACAACAGCAATGATTGAGTGAACTGGATATTGCATCACAATTACGAATACTGGCCACTTGCAATTGGTCCCTTAAGCCAGTGTGGCAATATTTCTCTAAACTCCGTTAGGAGCGGTTTCTTCTGGCAATCGGGGACACAGAAGCACGGCTAGGCTGGTAACTGCACTGATAACACTCCTGGAGATGAAATAATTCCAGGCAAGACTAACGCTGAGGTTACGCTCTCTATAATAGAATAAATGCAAGAGTTGGAGGGAATTACCACTCTACTCACTTGTAATGAAGGGGGTGAGAATTACGTTGTACGCTGTCAAGGTATTTACATATTGGGATGGTAGATTTACTAGTTAAGTTGAAGGAACAAGAATGGTAAAATATGCGAGAGAGAGAGATTATACTACAAGGCAAAGAAAAAGACACTGGCCAACCAATTTCCCTTCTGGGGCACGTTGCTTCCTGATATTGCTTGCGCACACAACCTTATGTCGATGTTACCAGAGCTACTTTTGGGCGGTGCCCAGCCGTAGGGTCACAATGGGCCAGTGGTTTCGGTCGTCGGACAGACAGAAAGATCACTGGGATGGCGAGCAGACTAAGTCTGAAAACTACTGGGGCGAGTTGGGCTGCAAATTGCTATGTTGATCATCCACCCTTCAATCATCAAGCATACCAAATTGCAGCCCTCTAGCCTCAGTAGTTTTTATTTTATTTAAGGTTAAAGTTAGCCATAATCATATGTCTAGCAGCGATATAGGACAGGCCACTAATGGGCCATGATTATACGCTGTACAGAAAACTTGATTGTGTCGAAGAAACTTTGGTGCATTTTTACTTATTTCCTAACTAAATAAAACGGAAAATCAACACTACAGAAATGTCTCCTGATGCTGGCAGTCCATAGTGAGTGTCTCTCCCTCTCCTTTTCTACGGGCGACATGGCCAGTGGGCGTATTTTGACCTTGGTGTTGGTGTGGGTACCTGGCCGCTTATTCATTGCCGTGGCATTCAGAGGCAAACTCGCGACCTGGCTTATGTGAGGCATAGTGCGGACTAAGCATTAGGGACAGGTCGGGAAAAAGGAGCGCTTCTCAAACCAGTCCCTTCTCTACTAGCCAAGTTGTGCCCTGGTGCTTTTGGCCAGCTTTGGTAATTGTATTGTCAGTAATTACCATGTACTGATGAATGGTATGCATAAGGAAGTTGTCTTGGAGGACAGAAAATTTGTGTAAATTACTAAAGGGGGAAGTCACTTTATGACCAAGCATTGAGCTAGGTAAAAAAAAAAAAAAAAAAAAAAAAAAAAAATATATATATATATATATATATATATATATATATATATATATATATATATATATATATATATATATATATATATATGTTGAATATTTGCATGTCCAATGTTAAGGCTCTTCAATTCATTCTTTTCCATAATCTAAATCCTTTTATAATTATTTTACCCTTATTATTCCTACTAGTTTTGAGTAATATAAAAATTTAGTACAGTTCTTAGAAAAAGCCAGCTTTATCTTATATGGAATTTACACAGTTTTATACTTATTTAGAGTTTAAAAACTAGTTTAAAAATAATATACACATTCGTCAGTTGTATCTAATCTAGAACTTACTCACTGGTTTTAAAAACAATGTAAGGATTGAAACTTACCACAAAATCTGGATCAAGGACAAGCGGCCTCCTGACAGCCGAAAAAACAAAGGCTGCTTGCAGGAAGCAAGAAGAATCTCTGTAGAGTCCTGCATCTTCCCAGGTCTCTCTGACCTCCGGAGTAGATAACGTTTCGACGAGGCTGAAACAAACAGTTGGGAAAAACAAGATTCACCCAAGGAAGGATTTGTCTATTTGTGCATATATTCAGATTTAAAGTAGATCAGTTACAAAATTGATTTGGAAATGCTGTATATACTGGGTTGGTAATTATTAAAGAGGACATTCTTAATAGTATCTGACTCACTCGTGTTTTGATGGTGTGACCACACCGCCTTCAAGGAGGACCTGAATGACAAGGCTACGAAGGCTTTCTCTAAGGGCAGGCTCGAGGGACCCAAAATAAGCCACGGCCACTCCACTAACTGTGCATTCTCCGTATACTCCCTCTGCCTCAACCATCAGTGTCTGTAAAATAGGATATTATTAAGTACACTTTCGTCCATGAGAATTTGGTGGTAGAATTTACGTTGCGGGAGTAAGGAATTTTAAATTAGGATTTAAAGTTTTATCTGTTCTGATATGACCACAGAAAAATATAAGGGAATGAAAAATGTATATTTGCTTAATCAAAAGCGACCGTATATCTTTAGAATTTGTAATGAACTATAAGTGATTGCTTTGCCAAAGAAATAATAATTGCTTTTTATTTACTATAAAAATTAAAAAGGTAGTTGTCTTAAAATCTATTTTGACATGATTACTAATATATCTTTTATTTGTTTCCAAGCTGAAGTCTACTGTACACGTGTTTTTAATCAATGGCTGACCGACATATTTTTCTCATTTAAATATATTGAGATGATAATTATTTTTTTACCAACGTTCATCCGACTAATCAACAAAGTACATTGTCCATGTTCCCTTAACAATTTTAATGAAAGCTGAAAAAATCCACGAGAAGTATGGTATAACCAGAAAATAGATGTGAAATATATTATTTTCTCCCGATTTCATATTTATTTAGGGTCTTCATAATTTATTTTCATATTTTAAGCAAGTGGTTGCCGAGCATTAATGTTTTCCTCCTGTATTGTTAATTTGGAACGACGATTGTCTTTTACTGGCCACCTTTATTTTTACCAATACCAGATACATGCTGACACAAATCGCTGTTTGAAAATAGATTGCATCCTCTTTTTGAGGATTTATGTTGCACAAGAACTCTCTTCACTTTGTACTATTTACTGAACTTTGCCCTTTTGGGAAGTCAAAGTATTTTTTGCATACTTATTGAACTGTCTGTTGAGATTGCTGTAATAAACATTCCTGGAAACTTAATCACTTAAAGACGGTATTTTCTGCCAAATTTTCTACAATTGAAAGCAACTGCTCTACCTTAATTTTAGCTGACCACCTGGAGTCCTCATCGGCAAGAACAGTAGTGAGTCTGGTACATCGCTGGAGCCGCGCTGTTGCCCGTTTAATACCACCTTCAAGTTGTTGTCGTCGGCACACACAGGCCTCGTACCTTGCTTGCAGCTCACTTAGTTCTCTCTCGCATTGGCCGAGTTGCTGCTGTAGTTGTCGTTGCTCCAGTTGTAAAGTGTTGAGATCGCGTTCTGCTTCACCAAGCCTTAAAAGAAAGTTGTGAAGCGTTTTTGTGCAGTTACATGTATTTTCCACATATTTTGAGTTTATTTCTTTTTAAGACTGATCTGGTCCAGATTTGGACTGATCTGGTCCAGATTTGGATGAGCTTCATATACTAGAGATATATTGAATAGCGCCAGTAAACAATTTCGTTTAGGGAAAGTAACCACTCCAGAGAATTGGAAGCCGTCAAGTAATAGTAAAGCAGTAAAGAACAGCAGAAGGTAGCATAAAGGATGCAGTAATAAAGGAACAAATACTTGATGTTCAAACGAATAGTTCTCTCATGGCATACAGATGTTAAGCCACACCTCTTCTGTTTCCAAGTTTCCATTTAAGTTTTCTGCACAATTTCGTTACCTGACTCTCTCTAATCATCCAATCATCAAACGTACCAAATTGAAGCCCTGTTGCCTCAGTAGTTTTTATTTTATTTAAGGTTAAAATTACCCATGTTTGTGCGTCTGGCAGCATTATACGGGCCAACAACAGAGGCCACCACTGGGTCATAGTTGAAAGTTTCATGGGCCCCAGCTGAGAGTTTCATGGGCGTGGCTGAGAATTTCTTACGGTATTATACTCTGTACATAAAACTCGATTATGCCGAAGAAACTTTGACACATATTTGACTTGTTTTTGTGTGAAAACTGCTGGTTACTTGACTTCAGAGTTGTCTTTATGTTTTGTAAGTTAACTAGAAGAGGGTCTTTTTGCAAAGTTTGGAGAAATGGCAATGTTACAGTACGCGTCTTGCTAAATGTTGCAGTGGTAGACCTTGTCATTCCACATGGCATCCAGTATCTATAACTCCCTTTATCTTTTATCTAAAGTCTTGAGCGCATGTTGACAAAATGTTTGAATGCTTGTGCTGGAGATAATCAAATGTTCCCTAGTTTGGTGTTTGCAAAGGCCTGGGTGTTTGTAATACATTTCCTTGAATTTTCAGTGTTGTATAGAATTCCACAGATTCTGGTCATGGAGTTTGTATGATTAGTCTTGACTTTAGTGCTGGTTTTAATTTTCTATAAAAGAAAACTATTGAGATATCTTTGTCTGTCCATGCACACTTTTCCTGTCCACCCTGAGATCCTAAAAACTACTGAGGCTAGAGGTCCGCAAATTGGTGATTTGATCATCCACTCTCAAATCATCAAACTTACCAAATTGCAGCCCTCTAGCCTCAATAGTTTTTATTTAAGGGAAAAATTAGCCATGATCTTGCATCTGCCACCCCTGTAGGTGCCAATAACACAGGCCACCACTAGGCTGCGGCTGAGAGTTTCATGGGTTGTGGCTAAGAGTTTCATACAGCATTATAATCTGTACAGAAAACTCGATGGTTCCGTACGAATTTTGGCTACCTATTTATTTGTTTTTGTGTGAAAACGTCTGGTTACTTTGCTTGAAAGTTGTCAGTTTTAGGCTGAAGAAGTTCTTTTTGCACAATTTGGAGAATTGGTACAGTACGTCTCTGGCTAAATTTCGCATTTGCAGATCTAGTCATTCCACATAACATCCAGTTTTTATAACCCCTATTATCTAAAGTCTTGAACACCTGTTGACAGAATGTTTGAATGCTTGTGCTAGAAGTAATCAGTGTTCCCTAGTTTGCCGTTTGACATTTGCAAAGGCCTGGGTGTTTGTAATACATTTCTTTGAATTTCCAGTGATATATACAGTAGATTTCCACAGATTCTTGTCATGTAGTTTGTGTGATTATTGGTGACTATTGCTGCTTTAATTTCCTGTAAAAAAAATCTATTGAGATGGCTATTTGTCTGTCCATCTACACTGTATCTGTCCGCCCTCCGACCTTAAAAACTGCTGAGGCTAGATGACTGCAAATTGATGATTTGGTCATCCACCCTCCAGTCATCAAACATACCAAGTTGCAGCCCTCTAGCTCCAGTAGTTTTTATTTAAGGTTAAAGTTATCGATGGTCGTGTGTCTAGCACCGATATGGGTGTCAACAACACAGTCCAATACTGGACCGTGGCTGAAAGTTTTGTTGGCCATGGCTGAGAGTTTCATACAGCATTATACTCTGTACAGAGACTCGATTGCGACGAAAAAAACTTTGGCCCATGTTGTACTTGTTTTTGTGTGAAAACTGCTGGTTACTTGCCTTTAAAGTTCTCAGTTATATTTTGTAAGTTTGCTAGAAGAGGTTCTTTTTGCACAATTTGGAGAATTGACAGTGTTACAGTACGTATCATCCTAAATGTCGCAGTGGCAGATCTTGTCATGCCACATAGCATCCAGTTTCTATAACTTCCTTAGTATATAAAGTTTTGAACGCCTATTGATAAAAAATTTGAACGCTTGTGCTGGAGGTAATCAGATGTTCCCTAGTTTGCCATTTGGCATTTGCAGAGGTTTGGGTGTTTGTAATGCATTTCTTTGAATTTTCAGTGTTGTATAGAATTCCACAGTTTCTGGTCATGGAATTTGTGTGATTATTGTTGACTTTATGCTGCTTTTACTTTTCTGTAAAAGAAAACTATTGAGATGTCTATTTGTGTGTCCATCCACACTTTTCCTGTCCACCCTATGATACTAAAATCTACTGAGGCTAGTTGGCTGCAAATTGGTGATTTGATGATGCACCCTCAAATCATTAAACTTACCAAATTGCAGCCTCCAGTTCTCTGTAGTTTTTAGCTAAGGTTAAAGTTAGCCATGATCTTGTGTTTGGCACCGCTCTAGGTGCTAACAACACATACCACCACTGGGCCGCAGCTGAGAGCTTCATAGGTCGTGGCTGAGAGTTTCTTACGTCATTATACACGATTGCTCCATAGAAATTTTGGCTCGTTATTTACTTGTTTTTGTGTTAAAACCTCTGGTTACTTTGCTTCAAAGTTGTCAGTTATATTTTGTAAGTTAGCAAGAAGTGGTTCTTTTTGCACAGTTTGGAAAATTGGCAATGTTACTGTACTTCTCTGGCTAAATTTCGCATTCGCAGATCTAGTCATTCCACATAGTATTCAGTTTTTATAACCCTTTTTATATAAAGTCTTGAACGTCTATTGACAGATTGTTTGAATGGTTGTGGTGGAAGCAATCAGTGTTCCCTAGTTTGAAGTTTGGCATTTGCAAAGGCCTTGGTGTTTGCAATGCATTTCATGGAATTTTCAATGATATATAGAGTTCCCCAGATTCTTGTCATGGAGTTTGCATGATTAATCTTGACTGTCTTGCTGCTTTAATTTTCTGTAAAAGAAACCTATTGAGATGGCTATTTGTCCATCCATCTTCACTTTCTGTCCACCCTCAAACCTTAAAAGCTACTGAGGCTAGAGGGCTGCAAATTGGTGATTTGATCATCGACCCTGCAATCATCAAACATCCCAAATTGTAGCTCTCTAGCCTCAGTAGTTTTTTTTAAAGGTTAAAGTTATCGATGGTCGTGTGTCTGGCACCGATACAGGTTTCAAGAACACAGTCCAATTCTAGACCGTGGCTGAAAGTTTCATGGGCCTTGGCTGATAGTTTCATACAGCATTATACTCTGTATAGAAGACTCTATTGCGACGAAAAAAATCTTTGGCGCATATTGTACTTGTTTTTGTGTGAAAACTGCTGGTTACTTGGCTTTAAAGTTGTGAGTTTTATTTTGTAAGTTAGCTAGAAGAGGTTCTTTTTGCACAATTTGGAGTATTGGCAATGTTACAGTACACGTCTCTTGATAAATGTCGTAGTGGCAGGTCTTGTCATGACACATAGCATCTAGTTTCTATAACTCCCCTATCATCTAAATTCTTGAATGTCTATTGACAAAATGTTTGAATGCTTGTGCTGGAGTTAATGAAATGTTCCCTACTTTGCCATTTGGCATTTGGAAGGGCTTGGGTGTTTGTAATGCATTTCTTTGAATTTTCAGTGTTATATAGAATTCCACAGATTCTGGTCATGGAGTTTTTATGATTAGTCTTGACTTTAGTGCTGCTTTTAATTTTCTGTAAAAGAAAACTATTGAGATGTCTATCTATGTGTCCATACACATTTTTCCTGTCCACCCTGAGATCCTAAAAACTACTAAGGCTAGAGGGCTGGAAATTGGTGATTTGATGATGCACCCTCAAATCATCAAACTTACCAAATTGAAACCCTTTATTTACCAAATTGCAGCCCTCTATTCTTATTAGTTTTTATTTAAGGTTAAAGTTAATTATGATCTTGGGTGTGGCACCCCTGTTGTTGCCAAGAACACAGACCACCACTAGGCTGCGGCTGAGAGTTTCAGAGGTCATGGCTGAGAGTTTCATGCTGTATTATACTACGTACAGAAAACTCGATCGATTGTTCCATGGAAATTTTGGGTCATTATTTGTTTTTGTGTGAAAATCTCTGGTTAATTTGCTTCAATTTTGTGAGTTATATTTTGTAAGTTAGGTTGAAGTTTTTTTGCACGATTTGGAGAATTGGCAATGTTACAGTACGTCTCTTGATAATGTCGCTGTGGCAGATCTTGTCATGCCACATTGCATCCAGTTTATATAACCCCTATTATCTAAAGTTTTGAACGTCTGTTGACAGAATGTTTGAATGCTTGTGCTGGAGGTAATCAATGTTCCGTATTTTGCCGTGTGACATTTGCAAAGGCGTGGATGTTCGTAATGCCTTTCGTGGAATTTCCAGTGGAATGTAGAAATGCACAGATTCTTGTCATGGAGTTTGTATGATTAGTTTTGACTATATTGCTGCTTTAAATTTCTGTAAAAGAAATCAACTGAGATGGCTACTTGTCTGTCCATCTGCTCTGTTTCTGTCCGCCCTCCAAACTATGCAAATTGGTGATATAGTCATCCACCTTCCCTTCATCAAACGTACCAAAATGCAGCCCTCCAGCTCCAGTAGTTTTTAAGGTCAAAGTTATCGGTGGTCTTGTGTCTGGCACCTATATAGGTGTCAACAACACAGTCCAATTATGGACCGTAGCTGAAAGTTTCGTGGGCCTTGGCTGAGAGTTTCAAACAGCATTATAAGATGTACAGAAGACTCGATTGCGACGAAAAAATCTTTGGCGCATATTGTACTTGTTTTTGTGTGAAAACTGCTGGTTACTTGGCTTCAAAGTTGTCAGTTATATTTTGTAAGTTAGCTAGAAGAGGTTTTTTTTGCAGAATTTGGAGAATTGGCAATGTTACAGTACGTCTCTTGCTAAATGTCGCAGTGGCAGATCTTGTCATGACACACAGCATCCATTTTATGAAACTTCCTTAGTATGTAAAGTTTTGAACGCCTATTGATAAAATGTTTGAACGCTTGTGCTGGAGGTAACGAAATCATCCTTAGTTTGTCGTTTGGCATTTGCAAAGGCCTTGGTGTTTGTAATGCATTTCATGGGATTTCCAGTGATATATAGAATTGCACAGATTATTGTCATGGAGTTTGTATGATTAATCTTGACTTTATTGTTTCTATAATTTTCTGTAAAATAAAGCTATTGAGATGGCGATTTGTCCATCCATCTGTATTTTTTCTGTCCACCCTCAGATCTTAAAAGCTACTGAGGCTAGAGGGCTGCAAATTGGTGATTTGATCATCCACCCTCCAATCATCAAAGCTCCCAAATTGTAGCTCTCTAGCCTCAGTAGTTTTTATTTAAGGTTAAAGTTAGCGATGGTCGTGTGTCTGGCACCGATATAGGTGTCAACAACACAGTCCAATTCTAGACCGTGGCTGAAAGTTTCGTGGGCCATGGCTGAGAGTTTCTACAGCATTATACCCTGTACAGAAGACTCGATTGCGACGAAAAAAACTTTGGCACGTATTTTCCTTGTTTTTGTGTGAAAACTGCTGGATATTTGGCTTTAAAAATGTCAGATATATTTTGTAAGTTAGCTAGAAGAGGTTTTGTACAATTTGAAGAATTGGCAATGTTACAGTATACGTCTCTTGATAAATGTCGCAGTGGCAGATGTTGTCATGAAACATAGCATCCGGTTTCTGTAACTCCCCTATCATCTAAATTTTTGAATGTCTATTGACAAAATGTTTGAATGCTTTTGCTGGAGGTAAACAGATATTTCCTAGTTTGCCATTTGGCATTTGCAAAGGCTTGGGTGTTTGCAATGCATTTCTTTGAATTTTCAGTGTTGTATAGACTTCCACAGATTTTGGTCATGGAGTTTTTATGATTAGTCTTGACTTTAGTGCTGCTTTTAATTTTCTGTAAAAGAAAACTATTGAGATGTCTATTTGTCTGTCCATGCACACTTTTCCTGTCCACCCTGAGAACCTAAAAACTACTGAGGCTAGAGGGCTGGAAATTGGTGATTTGTTGATGCACCCTCAAATCATTAAACTAACCAAATTGAAGCCCTTTATTCACCAAATTGCAGCCCTCTATTCTTATTAGTTTTTATTTAAGGTTAAAGTTAACTATGATCTTGGGTGTGGCACCCCTGTTGTTGCCAAGAACACAGACCACCACTAGGCTGCGGCTAAGAGTTTCATAGGTTGTGGCTGAGAGTTTCATACAGTATTATACTGTGTACAGAAAACTCGATCGATTGATCCCTAGAAATTTTGGCTCATTATTTACTTGTTTTTGTGTGAAAATCCCTGGTTATTTTGCTTCAAAGTTGTCAGTTATATTTTGTACGTTAGGTTGAAGAAGTTCTTTTTGCACAATTTGGAGAATTGGCAATGTTACAGTACGTCTCTTGGTAAATGTCGCTGTGGCAGATCTTGTCATACCACATTGCATCCAGTTTATATAACCCCCATTAACTAAAGTCTTGAACGCCTGGTAACAGAATGTTTGAATGCTTGTGCTGGAGGTAATCAATGTTCCGTATTTTGCCGTTTGACATTTGCAAGGGCGTGGATGTTTGTAATGCCTTTCGTGGAATTTCCTGTGGAATATAGAAATGCACAGATTCTTGTCATGGAGTTTGTAAGATTAGTTTTGTCTATATTGCTGCTTTAATTTTCTGTAAAGTAAATAAATTGAGATGGCTATTTGTCTGTTTATCTGCACTGTTTCTGTCTGTCCTCAGATGTTAAAAGCTCCTAAGGCTAGAGGGCTGCAAATTGGTGATTTGATCATCCACCCTCCAATCATCAAAGATATCAGATTGCATCCTTGTAGCCCCAGTAGTTTTTATTTAAGGTTAAAGTTGTGGATGGTCGTGTGTCTGGCACCTATATAGGTGTCAACAACACAATCCAGTTGTGGACTGTAGCTGAAAATTTCGTGAGCCTTGGCCGAGAGTTTCTCACTGAATTATACTCTGTACAGAAAACTCGATTCCGACGAAAAAAACTTTGGTGCATATTTTACTTGTTTTTGTGTGAAGACTGCTGGTTACTTGGCTTCAGAGTTGTCAGTTATATTTTGTAAGTTAGTTAGAAGAGGTTCTTATTTTAGAATTTGAAGAATTGGCAATGTTACAGTATGTCTCTTGCTAAATGTTGCAGTGGCCCATCTTGTCATGCCACATGTAGTTTCTATAACCCCTGTTATCTAAAAGTCTTGAATGCATATTGATAAAAAATTTGAATGCTTATGCTGGAGGTAGTGAAATGTTCCATAGTTTGCCATTTGGCATTTGCAAAGTCCTTGGTGTTTGTAATGCATTTCTTGGAATTTTCAGTGATATATAGATTTCACAGATTCTGGTCATGGAATTTGTATGATTAGTCTTGAATTTAGTGCTGCTTTCAATTTTCTGTAAAAGAAAACTATTGAGCTGTCTATTTGTCTGTCCATGCACACTTTTCCTGTCCACCCTGAGATCCTAAAAACTACTGAGGCTAGAGGGCTGGAAATTGGTGATTTGACCATCCACCTTCAAATCATCAGACTTACCAAACTGCAGCCCTCTAGCCTCAGTAGTTTTTATTTAAGTATAAGTTACTGGCCATGATCTTGTGTCTGGCACCCCTGTAGGTGCCAAAAACAAACGCAACCACTAGTTCGTAGATTGTTTCATACAGTATTATACTCTGTACATAAAAGTCGATTACTTGGTAGAAATTTTGGCTCATTATTTACTTGTTTTTGTGTGTAAACGTCTGGTTACTTTGCTTCAAAGTTGTCAGTTATATTTTGTAAGTTAGGTTGAAGAAGTTTTTTTTGCACAATTTGGAGAACTGGCAATGTTACAGTACGTCTCTTGATAAATGTCGCTGTGGCAGATCTTGTCATGCCACATTGCAGCTAGTTTATATAACCCCTATTATGTAAAGTCTTGAACACCTGTTGGCAGAATGTTTGAATGCTTGTGTTGGAGGTAATCAATATTCCCTATTTCGCTGTTTGACATTTGCAAAGGCGTGGATGTTCATAATGCCTTTCGTGGAATTTCCAGAGGAATATAGAATTGCACAGATTCTTGTCTTGGAGTTTGTATGATTAGTTTTGACGATATTGCTGCTTTAATTTTCTTTAAAGTAAATAAATTGAGATGGCTATTTGTCTGTTCATCTGCACTTTTTCTGTCCGTCCTCAGATTTAAAAATTACTGAGGGCTTAGGGGGCTGCAAGTTTGTGATTTGATCATCCACCCTCCAATCATCAAAGATATCAAATTGCAGCCCTGTAGCCTCAGTAGTTTTTATTTAAGGTTAAAGTTATCGGTGGTCGTGTGTCTGGCACCTATATAGGTGTCAACAACACAGTCCAATTGTTATAGCTGAAAGTTTCGTGAGCCTTGGCTGAGAGTTTCTTCTGCATTATACTCTGTACAGAAAACTCGATTTGACGAAAAAAACTTTGGCGCACATTTTACTTGTTTTTGTGTGAGAACTGCTGGCTACTTGGCTTCAGAGTTGTCACTTATATTTTGTAAGTTAGCTAGAAGAGGTTCTTAATTTAGAATTTGGAGAATTGGCAATGTTACAATTATGTCTCTTGCTAAATGTTGCAGTGGCCCATCTTGTCATGCCTCATGTAGTTTCTATAACTCCCCTATTATCTAAAGTCTTGAACACGTATTGAGAAAAAATTTGAATGCAAATGCTGGAGGTAGTGAAATGTTCCGTAGTTTGCCGTTTTGCATTTGCGAAGACCTTGGTGTTCGTAATGCATTTCGTGGAATTTCCAGTGATTTATAGATTTCCACAGATTATGGTCATGGAGTTTGTATGATTAGTCTTGAATTTAGTGCTGCTTTTAATTTTCTGTAAAAGAAAATTAAAAGCAGCACTAAATTCTGTAAAAGAAAACTATTGAGATGTCTATTTGTCTGTCCATGCACACTTTTCCTGTCCACCCTGAGATCCTAAAAACTACGGAGGCTAGAGGGCTGGAAATTGGTGATTTGACCATCCACCTTCAAGTTATCAGACTTGCCAAATTGCAGCCCTCTAGCCTCAGTAGTTTTTATTTAAGTATAAGTTACTGGCCATGATCTACCTTCTGGCACCCCTGTAGGAGCCAAAAACAAACGCAACCACTAGTCCGTAGCTTAGAGTTTCATACAGTATTATACTCTGTACATAAAAGACGATTACTCGGAAGAAACTTTGGCTCATTATTTACTTGTTTTTGTGTGAAAATGTCTGGTTACTTTGTTTCAAAGTTGTCAGTTATATTTTGTAAGTTATGTTGAAGAAGTTCTTTTTGGATAATTTGGAGAATTGGTAATGTTTCAGTACGCGTTTGGCTAAATTTCACATTCGCAGGTCTATTCATTCCATGTAGCCTCCAGTTTTTATAACCCCTATTATTTAAAGTTTTGAATGCCTGTTGACAGAATGTTTGAATGCTTGTGCTGGAAGTAATCAATGTTCTCTAGTTTGCTGTTTGGTATTTCCAATGACCTTGGTGTTTGTAATTTATTTCGTGGAATTTCCAGTGATATAGATTTCCACAGATTCTTGTCATGGAGTTTGTATGATTAGTGTTGACTTTATTGCTGCTTTAATTTCAGTTAAAAGAAATCAATTGAGGTGGCTATTTGTCTCTCCATCTGCACTCTTTCTGTCCGCCCTCAGATCTTGAAAACTACCGAAGCTTTGGGGGCTGCAAATTGGTGATTTAGTCGTCCACCCTTCAATCATCAAACGCACCAAAATGAAGCCCTCTAGCTTCAGTAGTTTTTAAGGTTAAAGTTATCGATGGTCGTGTGTCTGGCACCGATATAGGTGTCAACAACACAGTCCAATTGTGGACCGTAGCTGAAAGTTTCATGGGCCTTGGCTGAGTGTTTCATACAGCATTATACTATGTACAGAAGACTCGATTGTGACGAAAAAATCTTTGGCGCATATTGTACTTGTTTTTGTGTGAAAACTGCTAGTTACTTGGCTTCAGAGTTGTCAGTTATATTTTGTAAGTTAGCTGGAAGAGGTTCTTTTTGCACAATTTGGAGAATTGGCAATGTTAGAGCACGTCTCTTAATAAATGTCGCAGTGGCAGATCTTGTCATGCCACATAGCATCCATTTTCTAAAACTTCCTTAGTATGTAAAGTTTTGAACGCCTATTTGAACGCTTGTGCTGGAGGTAACGAAATGTTCCCTAGTTTGCCATAAGGTATTTGCAAAGTCCTTGTTGTTTGTAAATTATTTCTTTGAATTTTCAGTGTTGTGTAGAATTCCACAGATTCTGGTCATGGAGTTTGTATGATTAATCTTGAGTTTAGTGCTGCTTTTAATTTTCTGTAAAAGAAAACTATTTAGATGTCTATTTGTGTGTCCATGCACACTTTTCCTGTCCACCCTGAGATCCTAAAAATTACTGAGGCTAGAGGGCTGGAAATTGGTGAATTTATCATGCACCCTCGAATCATCAAATTACCAAATTGCAGCCCTCTATTCTCAGTAGTTTTTAGCTAAGGTTAAAGTTAGCCATGATCTTGTGTCTGGCACCACTCTAGGTGCTAAAAACACATGCCACCACTGGGCTGCAGCTGAGAGTTTCATGGGCCGTGGCTGAGAGTTTCTTACAGCATTATACTCTGCACAGAAAACTCGATTGCTCCGTAGAAATTTTGGCTCTATTTACTTGTTTTTGTGTTAAAACCTCTGGTTACTTTGCCTCAGAGTTGTCAGTGATATTTTGTAAGTTAGGCTGAAGAAGTTCTTTTTGCATAGTTTGGATAATTGGAAATGTTACTGAACGTCTCTAGCTAAATTCTTCATTCGCAAATCTAGTCGTTCCACATAGTATTCAGTTTTTATAACCCTTGTCATCTAAAGGCTTGAACGTCTATTGACAGATTGTTTGAATGGTTATGGTGGAAGCAATCAATGTTCCCTAGTTTGAAGTTTGGCATTTGCAAAGGCCTTGGTGTTTTTAATGCATTTCATGGGATTTCTAGTGATATATAGAATTGCACAGATTCTTGTCATAGAGTTTGTATGATTAATCTTGACTTTATTGCTGCTTTTAACTATCTATAAAAGAAAGGTATTGAGATGCTATTTGTCCATCCATCTGCACTTTTTCTGTCCACCCTCATATCTTAAAAGCAACTGAGGCTAGAGGGCTGCAAATTGGTGATTTGATCATCGACCCTCCAATCATCAAACATCCCAAATTGCAGCTCTCTAGCCTCAGTAGTTTTTATTTAAGGTTAAAGTTATCGATGGTCGTATGTCTGGCATCGATAAAGGTGTCAACAACATAGTCCAATTCTAGACCGTGGCTGAAAGTTTCGTGGGCCATGGCTGAGAGTTTCATACAGCATTATACTCTGTACAGAAGACTGAATTGCGACGAAAAAAACTTTGGCGCCTATTTTACTTGTTTTTGTGTGAAAACTGCAGGTTACTTGGCTTTAAAAATGTCAGATATATTTTGTAAGTTAGCTAGAAGAGGTTCTTTTTGTACAATTTGGAGAATTGGCAATGTTACAGTATACGTTTCTTGATAAATGTCGCAGTGGCAGATGTTGTCATGACACATAGCATCCAGTTTCTATAACTCCCCTATCATCTAAATTTTTGAATGTCTATTGACAAAATGTTTGAATGCTTTTGCTGGAGGCAAACAGATGTTTCCTAGTTTGCCATTTGGCATTTGCAAAGGTTTGGGTGTTTGTAATGCATTTCTTTGAATTTTCAGTGTTGTATAGACTTCCACAGATTTTGGTCATAGAGTTTTTATGATTAGTCTTGACTTTAATGCTACTTTTAATTTTCTGTAAAAGAAAACTATTGAGATGTCTATTTTTCTGTCCATGCACACTTTTCCTGTCCACCCTGAGAACCTAAAAACTACCGAGGCTAGAGGGCTGGAAATTGGTGATTTGTTGATGCACCCTCAAATCATTAAACTAACCAAATTGAAGCCCTTTATTAACCAAATTGCATCCTTCTATTCTTAGTTTTTATTTAAGGTTAAAGTTAACTGATGATCTTGGGTGTGGCACCCCTGTTGTTGCAAAGAACACAGGCCACCACTAGGCTGCGGCTAAGAGTTTCATAGGTTGTGGCTGAGAGTTTCATACAGTATTATACTGTGTACAGAAAACTCGATCTATTGCTCCCTAGAAATTTTGGCTCCTTATTTACTTGTGTTTGTGTGAAAATCTCTGGTTATTTTGCTTCAGAGTTGTCAATTATATTTTGTAAGTTAGGGTGAAGAAGTTCTTTTTGCACAATTTGGAGAATTGGCAGTGTTACAGTACGTCTCTTGATAAATGTCGCTGTGGCAGATCTTGTCATGCCACATTGCAGCCAGTTTATATAACCCTTATTATCTAAAGTCTTGAACGCCTGTTTACAGAATGTTTGAATGCTTGTGCTGGAGGCAATCAATGTTCCGTATTTTGCCGTTTGACCTTTGCAAAGGAGTGGATGTTCGTAATGCATTTCGTTGAATTTCCAGTGGAATATAGAAATGCACAGATTCTTGTCATGGAGTTTGTATGATTAGTTATGACTATATTGCTTTTTTAATTTTCTCTAAAAGAAATCAATTTAGATGGCTATTTGTCTGTCCATCTGCACTGTTTCTGTCCGCCCTCAGATCATAAAAACTACCGAAGCTGGGGGGCTGCAAATTGGTGATATAGTCATCCACCTTCCCTTCATCAAACGTACCAAAATGCAGCCTTCTAGCTCCAGTAGTTTTTAAGGTTAGTTATCGATGGTCGTGTGTCTGGCACCGATATAGGTGTCAACAACACAGTCCAATTGTGGACCGTGGCTGGAAGTTTCGTGGGCCTTGGCTAAGAGTTTTATGCAGCATTATACTATGTACAGAAGACTCGATTGCGACGAAAAAATCTTTGGCGCATATTGTACTTGTTTTTGTGTGAAAACTGCTGGTTACTTGGCTTCAAAGTTGTCAGTTATATTTTGTAAGTTAGGTAGAAGAGGTTCTTTTTGTACAATTTGGAGAATTGGTAATGTTAGAGTGCGTCTCTTGCTAATGTCGCAGTGGCAGATCCTGTCATGCCACATAGCATCCAGTTTCTATAACTTCCTTAGTATGTAAAGTTTTGGATGCCTATTAAAAAAATGTTTGAACGCAGGTGCTGGAGGTAACGAAATGTTCCCTAGTTTGCCATTTGGCATTTGCAAATCCCTGGGTGTTTTTAATGCATTTCTTTGAATTTTCAGTGTTGTATAGAATTCCACAGATTCTGGTCATGGAGTTTGTATGATTAGTCTTGACTTTAGTGCTGTTTTTAACTATCTACAAAAGAAAGCTATTGAGATGGCTATCTGTCCATCCATCTGCACTTTTTCTTTCCACCCTCAAACCTTAAAAACTACTGAGGCTTGAGGGCTGCAAATTGGTGATTGATCATCCACTCTCCAATCATCAAAGATCCCAAATTGTAGCTCTCTAGCCTCAGTAGTTTTTATTTAAGGTTAAAGTTAGCGATGGTCGTGTGTCTGGCACCGATATAGGTGTCAACAACACAGTCCAATTGTGGACTATGGCTCGTGACTGAGAGTTTCTCACAGCATTATACTCTGCACACGAAACTCGATTGTTCCGTAGAAATTTTGGCTCATTATATACTTGTTTGTGTGTTAAAACCTCTGGTTACTTTGTTTCAGAGTTGTCAGTGATATTTTGTAAGTTAGGCTGAAGAGGTTTTTGCACAGTTTGGAAATGGCAGTGTTACTGTACGTCTCTGGCTAAATTCGCATCCGGCAAATCTAGTAATTCCACATGGTATTTTTTATAACCCTTGTTATCTAAAGTCATGAACGTCTGTT
Source organism: Macrobrachium rosenbergii (assembly GCF_040412425.1). Taxonomy (NCBI): domain Eukaryota; kingdom Metazoa; phylum Arthropoda; class Malacostraca; order Decapoda; family Palaemonidae; genus Macrobrachium; species Macrobrachium rosenbergii. The sequence goes on from NC_089782.1 coordinate 6,218,665, forward strand.
GACAGAATGTTTGTTAATCAATGTTCGTTAGTTTGCCGTTTGGCAAAGCCTTGGTGTGTGTAATGCATTTCATGGTATTTCCAGTGATATATAGAATTGCACAGATTCTTGTCATGGAGTTTGTTGATTCATCTTGACTTTATTGTTCTATAATTTTCTGTAAAATAAAGGTATTGAGATGGGTATTCGTCCATCCATCTGCATTTTTTCTGTCCACCCTCAGATTTTAGCTACTGAGGCTAGAGGGCTGCAAATTGGTGATTTGATCATCCACCCTCCATCATCAAAGATCCCAAACAGCTCTCTAGCCTCAGTAGTTTTTTTTAAGGTTAAAGTTATCGATGGTCGTGTGCCTGGCACCTGATGTAGGTGTCAACAACACAGTCAATTGTGGACCGTGGCTGAAAGTTTCGTGGGCCTTGGCTGAGTGTCTCAAACAGCATTATACGATGTCAGAAAACTCGATTTGACGAAAAAATCTTTGGCGCATATTGTACTTGTTTTTGTTTGAAAAACTGCTGGTTACTTGGCTTCAAAGTTATCAGTTATAAAGTTAGCTAGAGAGGTTTTTTTGCACAGTTTGTGGCAATGTTTGACGTCTCTTGATAAATGTTTGCAGATCTTGTCATGCCACATTGCATCCATCAATATAACCCCCTAGTATCTAAAGTTTGAAATGCCTGTTGACAGAATTTTTGAATGCTTGTGCTGGAGGTAATCAATGTTCCGTATTTTGCTGTTTGACATTTGCAAAGGTGTGGATGTTCGCAATGAGTTTCGTGGAATTTCCAGTGGAATGTAGAAATGCACAGATTCTTGTCATGAAGTTTGTATGATTAGTTTTGTCTATATTGCTGCTTTGAAAATCTGTAAAAGAAATCCATTGAGATGGCTATTTGTCCCTCCATCTGCACTGTTTCTGTCTGCCCTCAGATCATAAAAACTACCGAAGCTAGGGGGCTGCAAATTGGTGTTTTAGTCATCCACCCTCCATTCATCAAACGTACCAAAATGCAGCGCTCTAGCTCCAGTAGTTTTTAAGGTCAAAGTTATCGATGGTCGTGTGTCAGGCACCTATATAGGTGTCAACAACACAGTCCAATTGTGGACTGTAGCTGAAAGTTTCGTGGCCCTTGGCTGAGTGTTTCTTACAGCATTATATGATGTACAGAAGACTCGATTGCGACGAAAAAATCTTTGGCGCATATTGTTACTGTTTTTGTGTGAAAACTGCTGGTTACTTGGCTTCAAAGTTGTCAGTTATATTTTGTAAGTTAGCTAGGAGAGGTTTTTTTTGCACAATTTGGAGAATTGGCAGTGTTACAGTACGTCTCTTGCTAAATGTCGCAGTGGCAGATCTTGTCATGCCACATAGCATCCATTTTTTAAAACTTCCTAGTATGTAAAGTTTTGAACGCCTATTTATAAAATGTTTGAATGCTTGTGCTGGAGGTAACGAAATGTTCCATAGTTTGCCATTTGGCATTTGCAAAGTCCTGGGTGTTTGTAAATTATTTCTTTGAATTTTCAGTGTTGTGTAGAATTTCACAGATTCTGGTCATGGAGTTTGTATGATTAGTCTTGACTTTAGTGCTGCTTTTAATTTTCTGTAAAAGAAAACTATTGAGATGTCTATTTGTCTGTCCATGCACACTTTTCCTGTCCACCCTGAGATCCTAAAAACTACTGAGGCTAGAGGGCTGGAAATTCGTGATTTGATCATGCACCCTCAAATCATCAAACTTTCCAAATTGTAGCCCTCTATTCTCAGTAGTTTTTAGCTAAGGTTAAAGTTAGCCATGATCTTGTGTCTGGCACCACTCAAGGTGCTAACAACACATGCCACAACTGGGCTGCAGCTGAGAGTTTCAAGGGTTGTGACTGAGAGTTTCTCACAGCATTATACTCTGCACTCGAAACTCGATTGTTCCGTAGAAATTTTGGCTCATTATATACTTGTTTGTGTGTTAAAACCTCTGGTTACTTTGTTTCAGAGTTGTCAGTGATATTTTGTAAGTTAGTCTGAAGAGGTTTTTGCACAGTTTGGAGAATTGGCAGTGTTACTGTACGTCTCTGGCTAAATTCCGCATCCGCAAACCTAGTCATTGCACATGGTATTCAGTTTTTATAACCCTTGTTATCTAAAGTCATGAACGTCTGTTGACAGAATGTTTGAATGCTTGTCCTGGAGGTAATCAATGTCCCTTAGTTTGCCGTTTGGCATTTGCAAAGGACTTGGTGTTTGTAATGCATTTCATGGGATTTCCAGTGATATATAGAATTGCACAGATTCTTGTCATGGAATTTGTATGATTAATCTTGACTTTATTGTAGCTATAATTTTCTGTAAAATAAAGGTATTGAGATGGGTATTTGTCCATCTATCTGCATTTTTTCTGTCCACCCTCAGATCTTAAAAGCTACTGAGGCTAGAGGGCTGCAAATTGGTGATTTGATCATCCACCCTCCAATCATCAAAGATCCCAAATTGTAGCTCTCTAGCCTCAGTAGTTTTTATTTAAGGTTAAAGTTATCGATGGTCGTGTGTCTGGCACCGATATAGGTGTCAACAACACAGTCCAATTGTGGACCGTGGCTGAAAGTTTCGTGGGCCTTGGCTGAGTGTCTCAAACAGCATTATACGATGTACAGAAGACTCGATTGCGACGAAAAAATCTTTGGCGCATATTGTACTTGCTTTTGTGTGAAGCATATCTTAGTTTAACCAGACCACTGAGCTGATTAACAGCTCTCTTAGGACTGGCCGAAGGATTAGATTTACTCTTTCGTGGCTAAGAACCAATTTGTTACCTAGCAACGGGACCTACAGCTTATTGTGGAATCCGAACCTCATTATAGCGAGAAATGAATTTCTATCACCAGAAACAAATTCCTCTTGTTCTTCACTGGCCGGTCAAAACTGCTGGTTACTTGACTTCAAAGTTGTCAGTTATATTTTGTAAGTTAGCTAGAAGAGGTTCTTTTTGCACAATTTGGAGAATTGGCAATGTTACAGTACGTCTCTTGCTAAATGTCGTAGTGGCAGATCTTGTCATGCCACAGAGCATCCAGTTTCTAAAACTTCCTTAGTATGTAAAGTTTTGAACGCCTATTTATAAAATGTTTGAACGCTTGTGCTGGAGGCAACGAAATGTTCCATAGTTTGCCATTTGGCATTTGCAAAGTCCTTGTTGTTTGTAAATTATTTCTTTGAATTTTCAGTGTTGTGTAGAATTTCTCAGATTCTGGTCATGGAGTTTGTATGATTAGTCTTGACTTTAGTGCTGCTTTTAATTTTCTGTAAAAGAAAACTATTGAGATGTCTGTTTGTCTGTCCATGCACATTTTCCTGTCCACCCTGAGATTCTAAAAACTACTGAGGATAGATGGCTGGAAATTGGTGATTTGATCATGCACCCTCAAATCATCAAATTTTCCAAATTGTAGCCCTCTATTCTCAGTAGCTTTTAGCTAAGGTTAAAGTTAGCCATGATCTTGTGTCTGGCACCACTCTAGGTGCTAACAACACATGCCACCACTGGGCTGCAGCTGAGAGTTTCATGGGTCGTGACTGAGAGTTTCTTACAGCATTATACTCTGCACACAAAACTCGATTGTTCCTTAGAAAATTTGGCTCATTATTTACTTGTTTTTGTGTTAAAACCTCTGGTTACTTTGCTTCAGAGTTGTCAGTGATATTTTGTAAGTTAGGCTGAAGAGGTTTTTGCACAGTACGTCTCTGGCTAAATTCTTCATTCGCAAATCCAGTCATTCCACATAGTATTCAGTTTGTATAACCTTTGTTATCTAAAGTCTTGAACGTCTGTTGACAGAATGTTTGAATGCTTATCCTGGAGGTAATCACTGTCCGTTATTTTTCCGTTTGGCATTTGCAAAGGCCTTGGTGTTTGTAATGCATTTCATGGGATTTCCAGTGATATATAGAATTGCACAGATTCTTGTCATGGAGTTTGTATGATTAATCTTGACTTTATTGTTGCTATAATTTTCTGTAAAATAAAGGTATTGAGATGGGTATTTGTCCATCCATCTGCATTTTTTCTGTCCACCCTCAGATCTCAAAGGCTACTGAGGCTAGAGGGCTGCAAATTGGTGATTTGATCATCCACCCTCCAATCATCAAAGATCCCAAATTGTAGCTCTCTAGCCTCAGTAGTTTTTATTTAAGGTTAAAGTTATCGATGGTCGTGTGTCTGGCACCGATAAAGGTGTCAACAACACAGTCCAATTCTAGACCGTGGCTGAAAGTTTCGTGGGCCATGGCTGAGAGTTTCATACAGCATTATACGATGTACAGAAGACTCGATTGCGACGAAAAAAACTTTGGCGCGTATTTTACTTGTTTTTGTGTGAAAACTGCAGGTTACTTGGCTTTAAAAATGTCAGATATATTTTGTAAGTTAGCTAGAAGAGGTTCTTTTTGTACAATTTGGAGAATTGGCAATGTTACAGTATACGTCTCTTGATAAATGTCGCAGTGGCAGATCTTGTCATGCCACATAGCATCCAGTTTCTATAACTCCCCTATCATCTAAATTTTTGAATGTCTATTGACAAAATGTTTGAATGCTTTTGCTGGAGGTAAACAGATGTTTCCTAGTTTGCCATTTGGCATTTGGAAGGGCTTGGGTGTTTGTAATGCATTTCTTTGAATTTTCAGTGTTGTATAGACTTCCACAGATTTTGGTCATGGAGTTTTTATGATTAGTCTTGACTTTAGTGCTGCTTTTAATTTTCTGTAAAAGAAAACTATTGAGATGTCTATTTGTCTGTCCATGCACACTTTTCCTGTCCACCCTGTGAACCTAAAAACTACTGAGGCTAGAGGGCTGGAAATTGAAGCCCTCTATTCTTAGTAGTTTTTATTTAAGGTTAAAGTTAACTATGATCTTGGGTGTGGCACCCCTGTTGTTGCCAAGAACACAGGCCACCACTAGGCTGCGGCTAAGAGTTTCATAGGTTTTGGCTGAGAGTTTCATACAGTATTATACTGTGTACAGAAAACTCGATCCATTGCTCCATAGAAATTTTGACTCATTATTTACTTGTTTTTGTGTGAAAATCTCTGGTTATTTTGCTTCAAAGTTGTGAGTTATATTTTGTAAGTTAGGTTGAAGAAGTTCTTTTTGCACAATTTGGAGAATTGGCAATGTTACAATACGTCTCTTGATAAATGTCGCTGTGGCAGATCTTGTCATGCCACATTGCATCCAGTTTATATAACCGCTATTATCTAAATTCTTGAATGCCTATTGACAAAAAGTTTGAATGCTTGTGTTGGAGGTAATCAATGTTCCGTATTTTGCTGTTTGACATTTGCAAAGGCGTGGATGTTCATAATGCCTTTCGTGGAATTTCCAGTGGAATATAGAAATGCACAGATTCTTGTCATGGAGTTTGTATGATTAGTTTTAACTATTTTGCTGCTTTAATTTTCTGTAAAGTAAATCAATTCAGATGGCTATTTGTCTGTTCATCTGAACTTTTTCTGTCTGTCCTCAGATGTTAAAAGCTCCTAAGGCTAGAGCGCTGCAAATTGGTGATTTGATCATCCACCCTCTAATCATCAAAGATACCAGATTGCAGCCCTGTAGCCTCAGCAGTTTTTATTTAAGGTTAAAGTTATCGATGGTCGTGTGTTTGGCACCTATATAGGTGTCAACAACACAATCCAATTGTGGACCGTGGCTGAAAGTTTCTTGGGCCTTGGCTGAGAGTTTCTTACTGCATTATACTCTGTACAACAAACTCAATTGGGACGAAAAAAACTTTGATGCACATTTTACTTGTTTTTGTGTGAAAACTGCTGGTTACTTGGCTTCAGAGTTGTCAGTTATGTTTTGTATGTTAGCTAGAAGAGGTTCTTATATTAGAATTTGGAGAATTAGCAATGTTACATTATGTCTCTTACTAAATGTTGCAGTGGGCCATCTTGTCATGCCACATGTAGTATCTCTAACTCCCCTATTATCTAAAGTCTTGAATGCGTATTGAGAAAAAATTTGAATGCTTATGCTGGAGGTAGTGAAATGTTCCGTAGTTTGCCGTTTGGCATTTGCAAAGGCCTTGGTGTTTGTAATGCATTTCGTGGAATTTCCAGTGATATATAGATTTCCACAGATTCTGGTCATGGAGTTTGTATGATTAGTCTTGAATTTAGTGCTGCTTTTAATTTCCTGTAAAATAAAACTATTGAGATGTCTATTTTTCTGTCCATGCACACTTTTCCTGTCCACCCTGAGATCCTAAAAACTACTGAGGCTAGAGGGCTGGAAATTGGTGATTTGACCATCCACCTTCAAATCATCAGACTTACCAAATTGCAGCCCTCTAGCCTCAGTAGTTTTTATTTAAGTATAAGTTGCTGGCCATGATCTACCGTCTGGCACCTACAAAAACAAACGCAACCAGTAGTCTGTAGAATAGAGTTTCATACAGTATTATGCTCTATACATAAACGTCGATTACTCGGTAGAAATTTTGGCTCATTATTTACTTGTTTTTGTGTGAAAACGTCTGGTTACTTTGTTTCAAAGTTGTCAGTTATATTTTGTAAGACAGGTTGAAGAAGTTCTTTTTGCACAATTTGGAGAATTGGCAGTGTTTCAGTACGTGTTTGGCGAAATTTCACATTCGCAGATCTAGTCATTTGATATAGCCTCCAGTTTTTATAACCCCTATTATCTAAAGTTTTGAATGCCTGTTGACAGAATGTTTGAATGCTTGTGGTGGAAGTAATCAATGTTCCCTAGTTTGCTGTTTGGTATTTGCTATGGCCTTGGTGTTTGTAATTTATTTCGTGGAATTTCCAGTGATATATAGATTTCCACAGTTTCTTGTCATGGAGTTTGTATGATTAGTGTTGACTTTATTGCTGCTTTAATTTCCGTTAAAAGAAATCAGTTGAGATGGCTATTTGTGTCTCCATCTGCACTGTTTCTGTCCGCCCTCAGATCTTAAAAACTACCGAAGCTAGGGGGCTGCAAATTGGTGATTTAGTCATCCACCCTCCTTTCATGAAACGTACCAAAATGCAGCCCTCTAGCGCCAGTAGTTTTTAAGGTTAAAGTTATCGATGGTCGTGTGTCTGGCACCGATATAGGTGTCAACAACACAGTCCAATTGTGGACCGTGGCTGAAAGTTTCGTGGGTCTTAGCTGAGTGTTTCATACAGCATTATACTATGTACAGAAGACTCGATTGCGACGAAAAAATCTTTGGCGCATATTGTACTTGTTTTTGTGTGAAAAAGTTCTCGGTTATATTTTGCAAGTTAGGTTGAAGAGGTTTTTTCTGCACAATTTGGAGAATTGGTAGTGGTACAGTAAGTCTCTTGCTAAATGTCGCAATGGCAGATCTTGTCACGCCACATAGCATCCATTTTTTAAAACTTCCTTAGTATGTAAAGTTTTGAACGCCTATTGATAAAATGTTTGAACGCTTGTGCTGGAGGTAACGAAAGGTTCCCTAGTTTGACTTTTGGCATTTGCATAGGCCTGGGTGTTTGTAAATTATTTCTTTGAATTTTCAGTGTTGTATAGAATTCCACAGATTCTGGTCATGGAGTTTGTATGATTAGCCTTGACTTTAGTGCTGCTTTTAATTTTCTGTAAAAGAAAACTATTTAGGTGTCTATTTGTCTGTCCATGCACACTTTTCCTGTCCACCCTGAGATCCTAAAAACTACTGAGCCTAGAGGGCTGGAAATTGTTGATTTGATGATGCACCCTCAAATCACTAAACTTACCAAATTGCAGCCCTCTAGCCTTAGTAGTTTTTATTTAAGTATAAGATACTGGGCATGATCTACCCTCTGACTCCCCTGTAGGTGAAAAAAACACACGGCCGTAGCTTAGAGTTTCATACAGTATTGTACTCTGTACATAAAAGTCGACTTCTCGGAAGAATTTTTGGCTCAATATTTATTTGTTTGTGTGTGAAAACGTCTAGTTTTTTTTTTGTTTCAAAGTTTGGTTGAATAAGTTCTTTTTGCACAATTTGGAGAATTGCACAGATTATTTGTAGTACGTCTCTGGCTAAATTTCGCTAAAATAAAATTGAGATGATTTGGATCTTTTCATCCACCCCAGATCTTAATCATCAAACATAGCAAACTGCAGCCCTCTAGCCCCAGTAGTTTTTAAGGTTAAAGTTATCGATGGTCGTGTGTCTGGCACCGATACAGGTGTCAACAACACAGTCCAGTTTTGGACCGTTGCTAAAGGTTTCGTGGGACTTAGCTGAAAGTTTCATACAGTATTATACTATATACAGAAAACTCGATTGCGACGAAAAAAACATTAGCGCATATTGTACTTGTTTTTGTGTGTAAACTGCTGGTTACTTGGCTTCAAAGTTGTCAGTTATATTTTTGCAATTTAACTAGAAGAGGTTCTTTCTGCACAATTTGGAGAATTGGTAGTGTTACAGTACGTCTCTTGCTAAATGTCGCAATGGCAGATCTTGTGATGCCACATAACATCCAGTTTCTATAACTCCCTTATTATCTAAAGACTTGAATGCCTATTGACGAAATGTTTGAATGCTTGTGCTGGAGGTAATGAAATGTTCCCTAGTTTGCCATTTGACATTTGCAAACGCCTTGGTGTTTGTAATGCATTTCTTTGAATTTTCAGTGTTGTATAAAATTCCACAGATTCTGGTCATGGAGTTTGTATGATTAGTCTTGAATCTAGTGCTGCTTTAAATTTTCTGAAAAAGAAAACTATCGAGATATCTATTTGTCTGTCGATGCACACTTTTCCTGTCCACCCTGAGATCCTAAAAACTACTGAGGCTAGAGGGCTGCAAATTGTTGATTTGATCATCCACCCTCAAATCCCCAAAGTTACGAAATTGCAGCTCTGTAGGCTCAGCAGATTTTATTTAAGGTTAACGTTAGCCATGATCTTGCATCTGTCACCCCTGTAGGTGCCAAAAACACAACCACTAGGCCGTAGCTTAGAGTTTCATACAGTATTGTACTCTCTACATAAAAGTCGATTGCTCCTTAGAAATTTTGGCTCATTATTTACTTGTTTTTTTTTGTGAAAACGTCTGGTTACTTTGTTTCAGAGTTGTCATTTATATTTTGTAAGTTAGGTTTAAGACGTTCTTATTGCACAATTTGAGAATTGGCAATGTTACAGTACGTATCTGGCTAAATTTCGCATTCGCATATCTAGTCATTCCACGTTGCATCCTGTTTTTATAACCCCTATTATCTAAAGTCTTGAACGCCTGTTGACAGAATGTTTGAATGCTTGTGCTGGAGGTAATCAGTGTTCCCTAGTTTGCTATTTGGCATTTGGAAAGGCCTTGGTGTTTGTGATGCATTTCGTGGAATTTCCAGTGAAATATAGAACTCCACAGATTCTTATGATGGAGTTAGTATGATTAGGGTTGACTTTATTGGTGTTTTAATTTTCTGTAAAAGAAATCAATTGAGATGGCTATTTGTCTTTCCATCTGCACTTTTCTCTCTGCCCTCAGATCTGAAAATCTACTGAGGCTAGAGGTTTGCAATTTGGTGATTTAGTCATCCACCCTCCAGTCATCAAACATACCAAATTGCAGCCCTCTAGCCTCAGTAGTTTTTATTTAAGGTTAATGTTATCGATGGTTGTGTGTTTTTCACCGAATTGGGTGTTAACTACACAGTCCAATTCTGAACCGTGGCTGAAAGTTTCATACGTCATTATACTATGTGCAGGAAACTTCATTGCGACGAAAAAAAGTTTGGCACTGCGACGAAAAAAAGTTTGGCGCATATTGTACTTGTTTTTTGTGTGAAAACTGCTGGTTACTGGGCTTCAAAGTTGTCAGTTATATTTTGTAAGTTAGCTAGAAGAGGTTCTTTTTACACAGTTTGGAGAATTGGCAATGTTACGTTACGTGTCTTTCTAAATGACGCAGTGGCAGATCTTGTCATGCGACATAGTATCCAGTTTCTATAACCCCCCTATTATCTTAAGTCTTGAACGCCTATTGGCAAAATGTTTGAATGTATGTGCTGGAGGTAATGTAATGTTCCTTAGTTTGCCATTTGGCATTTGCAAAGACGTGGTTGTTTGTACTGTATTTCTTTGAATTTTCAGTGTTGTATAGAATTCCACAGATTCTGGTCATGGAGTTTGTATGATTAGTCTTGACTTTAGTGCTGATTTTACTTTTCTGTAAAAGAAAACTATTGAGATGTCTATTTTTCTGTCCATGCACACTTTTTCTGTCCACCCTGAGATACTGACAACAACTGAGGCTAGAGGGCTGCAGACTGGTGATTTGACCATCCACCATCAAATCATCAAATTTACCAAATTGCAGCCCTGTAGCCTCATCAGATTTTCTTTAAGGTTAAGGTTGGCCATGATCTTGCGTCTGGTACCCCTGTAGGTGACAACAGCATGGGCCCTAGTAGGCCGCAGGTGAGAGTTTCATCGGTCTGGGCAGAGAGTTTCATACAGCATCATACTCTGTACAGAAAACTTGATTGCTCCTTAGAAATTTTGGCTCATTATTTACTTGTATTCGTGTGAAAACCTCTGGTTACTTTGCTTCAAAGTTGTCAGTTATATTTTGTAAGTTAGGTTGAAGAAGTTCATATTGCACAATTTGGAGAATTGGCATTGTTACAGTACGTCTCTGGCTAAATTTCTTATTCGCAGATCTAGTCATTCCACACAGTAGCCAGTTTTTATAACCCTTATTATCTAAAGTCTTGTTCGCCTTTTGACAATGTTTTAATGTTTGTGCTGGAGACGCCTTACACGTCTCGAACTGTCGGCCTAAACTGCTCACGTCTGTTCACTGCTGGGAGAAAGGGAGCTGGGGATTTGGCACGATACATAGACACGTGCTACCGGGGTCTAAGCGATGTCAGGCAGGGCAGCCGATCGAGGCTACGGCCTACCCCAGTGCCAAATCAAAGTCCTTCAAAAGAAGGCATCGTGCTTACCCCATATGTAAAATGGGAAAAAGCACATTAAAACGAAGAAGAAGAAGTTTTAATGTTTGTGCTGGAGGTAATCAGTGTTCCCTAGTTTGCCATTTGGCATTTGCAAAGTTCTGAGTGTTTGAAATGCATTTCGTGGAATTTCCAGTGAAATATAGAATTCCACAGATTCTTATGATGGAGTTAGTATGATTAGGGTTGACTTTATTGGTGCTTTAATTTTCTGTAAAAGAAATCAATTGAGATGGCTATTTGTCTTTCCATCTGCACTTTTCTCTCTGCCCTCAGATCTGAAAAACTACTGAGGCTAGAGGTTTGCAATTTGGTGATTTAGTCATCCACCCTCCAATCATCAAACATACCAGATTGCAGCCCTCTAGTTTCAGTAGTTTTTATTTAAGGTTAAAGCTACCGATGGTCGTGTGTCTTGCACCGGCATTTAGGTGTCAACAACACAGTCCAATTCTGGACCGTAGCTGAAAGTTTTGTGGTCCATGGCTGCGAGTTTTATACAGTATTATACTCTGTACCGAAAACTCGATTGCGACAAAAAATACTTTGGCTCATATTTTTTTTTGTGTGTGAAAACTGCTGGTCACTTGGCTTCACAGTTGCCAGTCATATTTTGTAAGTTAGCTAGAAGTTCTTTTTGTACAATTTGGAGAATTGGCAATGTTATAGTACGTCTCTTGCTAAATGTCGCAGTGGCAGATCTTGTCATGCCACATAGCATCCAGTTTCTGTAACTCCCCTATTACCTAAAGTCTTGAACGCCTATTGGTAAAATGTTTGAATGCTTGTGCTGGAGGCAATGAAATGTTCCCCAGTTTACCATTTGGCATTTGCAAATCCCTGGGTGTTTGTAATGCATTTCTTTGAATTTTCATTGTTGTATAGACTTCCACAGATTCTGGTCATGGAGTTTGTATGATTAGTCTTGAGTTTAGTGCTGCTTTTGGTTTTCTGTAAGAGAAAATTATTGAGAGCCCATTTGCCTGTCCATACACACTTTTTCTGTCCGCCCTCAAATCTTAAAAACTACTGAGGCTAGAGGGCTGGAAATTGGTGATTGTTTTAACCCTCTTTATACTCACCAAACATACCAAATTGCAGTCTACCCTTATTAGCTTTTATTTTATTAAAGGTAAAATTAGCCATGATCGGCCATCTGGCACCACTATATTTGCCAACAACACAGGCAACCACCAGGCTGTGGCTGAGAATTTTATATGTCATGGCTGAGAGTTTCGAACAGCATTATACTATGTATGGAAAACTCGATTTCGCCGAAGACACTTTGGCCCATTTTTGTGTTGTTTGTTGTTCTGACTAGAAGACCCTTCTTTTCAATCCTAGACAGATGGAGTTCTGGGCATTGTTTTAGTTTTCTGTAAAAGAAAATTATTGTGACGGCTTTGTCTGTCTGTCCTCACTCTTTCTGTCGGCCCTCAGATCTTAAAAACCACTGAGGCTCGAGGACTGCATATTGTTGATTTGGTCGTCCACCCTCACGACCCGATCATGAAACATACCATGTTGCAGCCCTCTTGCGTCAGTAGTTTTTATTTTATTCAGGGCTAAATTTAGCAATAATCTTGCCTCTGGCAATGATCTAGGACAGACCACCACCGAGCATATATATATAGAAATATATATATATATATATATATATATATATATATATTATGTATATATATATATATATATTATATATATATATATATATATATATATATATATATATATATTATGTATTATGTATTATGTATTATATATATATATATATATATATATATATATATATATATATATATATATATATATATATATATATATATATGTATATATATATATATATATATATATATACATATATTATATATATTTATATATATGTATATATGTATATAATGTAATATACATTCATAAGTATATGTATATAC
>NC_089782.1:6239579-6244579 GCF_040412425.1 Macrobrachium rosenbergii
TGGGACAAATCGGACAAATATTCCGGTTTGATAAAATTTCTGCATATTAATCTTGTCATTCTGATACGTGCACCTTGAAGAATACCAATTAAATTGGTTTTACTTTGAAACAGTGCATTCATTTGATTGAAATATCCTAAAACATATTTCAAAAAGAGTAGATGTGCCTTTGTATAGGGATTATTGAATTCCTTCATGATCAGCTCTGCCGAAACAATCTTATCTTTAGTCTGAGCTTGAAAAAACAAGTTTTAATACTTCTCACTGACTTAATTTTCGTTCAATGCAATGTTGCATTGGTAGCCATCTTGTCTACAAGTCTAAGCATTTTGAGTCTTAGTATTAAGAAACTCCTGCAGTTCCGCTAATTCTGCCTGCCTTTTGGAACTGTGCGAGAAATACGTAGCAATATTACGAACTAAATCCTCAAATGTTTCTAGGAAAATTAGATGAAGCCTTGCTTGCAACAGTATGAAGTGAATGACATATGCACCTGATAGCAATAAAGCTTTTGTTAGCTTCAGACTGCAGCTTGGTCATGAGAGAATTGTTTTTACCAACTAACACACTTGCGTTATCTGCTGCCATGGCTATCATGTTACCTAATGAAATATCTTTACTTTCAAAGCGGGGCTTAATGACATTTGAAAGAGCCCCGGCACTACTGTTTCTAGCATCATGTGAAATGGCCTCTAAAAGATGTGTCACAACTTTAACCTCCTTTTCATTAAAGTACCTGACTAAAACTGCTATAATGTTGACTCTAGCAATATCAGTACCTTCATCTACGAGAGTAGAAATTTTTTTTTTCAAGTTCTCAGTCAGTTACCCCTTTTCACTTTTAGCAATGACATTTTTGACAATGTATGTACATTTGGTTCGATGCAATTTGACACCCTTAACAATATCTGAATCTGGTATACCTATTTTCAAAGCTTCTACTAAAGGATCAACAGTATTCATAGATATATTATGTTCTGCAAACAACCCACTTATAATTATTTCTAATTTTTTCACATCATCCTGCAAAGTCTTTACTTTTGTGCTACTACTACTTCCTTTGCCTTTTTGTAGAAATGGGCTGGCTGAAGGTTGACTTTTCAGTAATTCAATGGCCTTGACATGTGCAATTCTTTCACTGTGCTTCCGTAATTCACTATGACCTGCCACAAGTTTGGTATTGCAGGCTTTACAAAAAGCATGAAGAGGATCATCTTTAACCTCTGCCAGCCACCCACTGAATTCACTCTTCTGCAAGAAAAGAGAGTTCAGCATCAGGTGTTTACAAACTCCCAGCTTATTCTGTGGAACTTTTCAATCACTGTATCACAAGAAAATTAACAGGTTTAGGCATACCCTTAAATCGAATAACCATAACAGGTCTATGCCTAGAGTTAAATGAAAATTATAAAAACTCTAGATATGTAGTAATCCTATATAATTCATTCATTATAGATAACGATCTCATGCATATTATGAAAGAAATCGGAGTATGCTCAATTCTACAATATATATATATATATATATATATATATATATATATATATATATATATATATATATAATATATCTATCTATCTATCTATCTATCTATCTATCTATCTATCTATCTATCTATCTATCTATCTATCTATCTATCTATATATATATATATATATATATATATATATAAAGATAAAAAAATTCAAAAAATGACGCACTATTGTAAGTTGCTTACCTCAAACCATCCTTTTCTAAATTGCTGTTTTCTTGGAGATTTTTCACTTTTCGAAAGTTGACCTCTTTTCTGCCTTCTTTAGGAGTGCTTGGCCCAGCTTCGTCCATTGTTATATAACAAGATCTTAACAGCAGAGTTGCTTACATCAGAACAGTGTAAGAGGCCGAGTATATGCCGACTAACAAGAGCTTCGACTCAAATCGCTGTATAATCAAACATTTCCATTATAACCGCAAATGAAATATGACCATGTCATCTGTTACTTTATCTCGTTCCATATAAGTAATAATGCGATATTGCCTTTTATGTATGCAAAACAAACGTCATAATCACGTATCAAACTACTCAGTACACAGAGAACAAGCTTTCCTTGTAAAAGAAACGTTCAGGAATAGATCGTTTATTAACGAGCGGAAACGGTAAAAATTGGTACTCTGTTTGATTCTTGTTCTGTGAAATAATTTCTATTGAAGAGTGAAAGACGTTTCTGGTACTATGGCTACGTTACTGTCACAATATAGGCCACAAGATATATTTTAAAAAGGCTATTTTGCATTCTTGTAATATATGTATATATATTATATTTTTATGTTATAAAGTTGGGAAACTTGCCTAATGTCCATACGTTTTTGCCATAATTTATTTAGGCGTCCCTACGCCCCTACGCTTCAAATATTTGTCCCAATGTCCCTATGCGTAGGGACATGTCCCTACATCTGACAACACTGACCTGGTAGCCCTCCGCTCACTGGAGAAGAGTCAAAGGCAATATGGTAGAAGTTCGTAGGGTCACAACCAAAGCCTACGAGATAACCCCAGAGAAATGGAGACAGCAGTTTCGAAGTCTTGCCAAGAAAGTTGGCTGGTCCTGGGCCAAATGGGCCTGTCACAAGACCCAATCCGGTACACGCTGGTTCGACTCTCTGTTATGCACCACGTTCGAGGACCTGTTCAATCGGACCATGCTGAAGGATCTCTTCCAATATGTCCCTGGGCCCCTTGCTGTGTATCTCAGTGACATGCAGTCCACAACACTTAAGGAAGCCTGTCATGGGGCACATCTCAGTGACACATAGTGCCACCCGGGTACCTCTCAGGCTTGACTTGCCCAAAGAACGGACTACCTGGTAAGCTCACATGCACCCACTGTAAGAAGGTGGGCACACTGAATCCGATTGCCGCCACAAGTTGGGCACCAACAAGCAGTCTCCTCTCAATAACCAGAACTGCTCTCCATCCACTTCTACTCAATCTTTTCCAACAGTGGTCACTGTAGGTAACCGATCCCCCACCCCCCACGAAGGGCACTTGTCAATCCTGTGGTGCTTCCAGCCACCATAGTGAGGGATATCCAGATATCCAGCCTGCCCAACTCATGTTCCATCCACCAAGTTCGTCAACTTGGTAAGTACCACATCCATCGCAGCTGGGCCATGGAAGATACCTCACCCCGAGAGGCTGGACACTCAGTCCATCTCGGTGGCACTCCTTGATGGCTCTAGCCTGCCAGTGGCCCTACTGGTTACGGTAGACACTGCAACAAATGTTAGCTTGATTGACAGGCCCCCAAATGTCAGCCAGTGCCACTGTTGGTGAACAAACTTGGTGGGAATTGAAATGGGTAGAGGGTCACACCAAAACCATCCCCACACTCGAGCTCCAGGTCACGACACCTTGGAGCACACTTCCTCACCGCCTTGGCATAGTGAGTAGAATCAGGCCCAGAGTGGAATTCCTGTTGGGTCAGGACCTCCTCTGGGGAAGTCCTTCCCCAACACCACTCTGTAGCCCCGCCACCTCCACAATGGAGGCATCGACTGGGACATTAACGAAGAGCACAACCACTTTGACTGGCGTGCCATCATAAGAATTACCTTCGGCCCGCCGAAGTGGTCGATGGAAGGGGCACACTCCGTGCAATTCCAGATCTAGTCCTCCCTCTTCACGAAAGGATAGCCACCGACAAAGTCCTCCCTCTGCACGAAAGGACATTGATAGAAGGCAGTACTGCTGTCGAGTGTGCAAGGTGACAGGCCACTTCACTAATTGGGAGGGCTGCCCTAATAAGCAACACCCAGCGGACGCCACAAACCAAGCATCTCCAAGAGGCTCTGACCTCCAGCTGAAACAGGAATCTCTGTCTCAGCCCAACTCAAGCCATCCGCGAGGTATTGCACCTCCGGACCTCACATCAGGCATACCTGACCACCAGTCTCTGCCAACGCCACTTGTGATCCCTGAGCAGTGCCATGCTCCGTCTGTCTCAGACGTTAAGCCACCACAAGAATTGGACTGTGCCTGGCCCTACCATGGTGCCAGATACAGATCATGACATGGATCGATCCTCCTTTGGGAGATCTAGGAACCTTCACCAAACTAATCCTAGCAACTTATAAGCCTCCGCCACCTGACACTTCTTCCTCACCACATCCGTCCCCAGAGGATGAACCTCTTGTGGATCTTATTGCTACACCTTCTCTGGGAGACCAGGAACTGGCCTCCCCGGATGCAGAGGTTGAGACTGCTCTTGCTCCGGTTGTCGCAGCAGCTGGAGTAGGAAGCTCTCCAGTAGCCTCTGAGGTTACCCCTGACTTCACGCCCGACAGCCCTTCTGGGCTTTCCCCAGAGTCAGTGCCCCCATCACCTCCTAGGACTGTCGTAGATAAGCCTTGGAGGATCCTGAAGAAGAATAAGAAGGTGCGGAAGAGAGCCAAGTAGCTGCAAGAGCAACAAGCTCACCCTGGCCCTCATGCCTCCTTGGCACAGCGCTTTTCCATCTCAGAGTGACCTTTGCTCCTGCCCAGAGGAGGTAGCCGGCATGATCTCTGCCTATGGAACACCATAGTAACAGCCTAGACTAGATTCAATAAGTAGTAGTAGTAACCTTGTGACTTTAAATCTTGTAATGAGGAGAAGTAACTGCGGAAGTATAATTTGTTAATCCAGTAATCATAACGACTGTGTATAGAGCCAGTGTATTCATGACACTCATGGCATACTACCTCAATTGAGGAAAGCGTTTTCCCTATAAAACGAAGAGGAATGGGTACCCCTCTTGCTCAAATATAAAAACTCATTTAAAGAACTTCAGGTTACTCCTTTGTTTACTATGACTGCACATTCACTCAGTGGTTCTCAGCCAGGGGGAATTTCAATCTCTGGGCTTGGGGTCGGGGAATTGGGATCAAAGATTTTTAGTATTACTCGTATATGCATATTATTTGGAGTGCACCTTTTGGTGGCAGACAATTTTGGAAATGGGGGTTGGGGGGAATGACATTCT
>NC_089782.1:6254579-6277079 GCF_040412425.1 Macrobrachium rosenbergii
GGATTTCTTGTTATCTGCAATCTCCACCTCCTCCTAGTCCTATTGGAAGGATTTATCAGCAAGGCCTTCCCTTCAAATAGTTGATTGGGAAGGGCTGTAGTGGGTGTGATTCAAATCTCTTCTTAGAGGACTTGATTGGAGGTGATCTTAGGAGGGTGTGTGAAAGACCCCTCCCTAGCATGTTTGATTGGAGGGTGTTGAAGTACATTACTTTGTCCAGCCCCCAGTTTCCTGGAATTTCCATGAAAACGCCTCCTATTTAAGGTGGGGTTATAGAGCTGCTTGATGTTAGCTTTTTTTGGCTGTGCCGACTCATGATTTGGTTAAGATAATCGCAAGACCACTACTTCCCACTTTTATGATCGGTTTTATGGCTGCAGATGCGATATACCTGCTCACTGTTTTTTTTGAGTTTGTGCAAAGTTCTACCTCGGTCAGCGTATTTGAATCCATGGTAACAACAACAGCTTTTAGGCGTTATCACTGTTCTCTCTGCCTCCCTTTTTATTCTTTACATCTCTCTCTCTTTACTTTTTCAGTTTTCTACATTTCTCTTTCTCTCTCTCCTTCTTTTTTCTACCTAACTTCCCTAGCTACACTACAGTAGAACTCAGTGTCCATGTATCCCACCTCCTACTTATGTGGGATTCAGCTATGTAATTACTTGGGAAGTTACTTATATAAAAATGACATTTTATAATAAAATAAAGTTTTATATATACTTACCAAATAATTACAGAATCGGAGCCCACCCTCCTCCCCTCTGATGGACATAAGGCATAAAACAAATGACGATTGTCTTCTAAGTCATTTCTAATATTCCCACAAATGGGGCAGGCTGATCACCTACACAGACTATCGAAATGCTCCCTGCGAAATTTTGAATCTAAGCTGCCGTTCATAGTGGAAACTATAGCTATGTAATTACTTAGTAAGTATATATAAAACTTTATTTTATTATAAAAATGTCATATTTGTACACACCTGAAATATTTATCAAAAAGTTACTCATATACACCAGCACACCATAGACAACATACTATAGAGCATATAAGCCGAAAAGGTCCACATTATGCAGTATATACAGATGGATCTAAATCAGAGCACGGAGTGGGATATGGTGCAGTGTCCCAAGACAAAACTTATAATATTATTACTTAACTTATTTTGAATTTTGATATTCCTTTTTAGTGTGTATGTAAGGAAGCATAAGGAAATGTATTAATTGAGTGTATGTGTTCCAGTATGAGAGCATGTGACTGTGTGCAGTTTTTACTTTCATTTTAATTTGTTCATCATCATATGGAATGACCTATCGGGTCCCAGTGCTTGACCTGAGGCCTGGAACTGATATTTTATTCTAATCCTTCGGGCCAGCCCATGAGAGCTGAAAGTCAGCTCAGTGGTCTGGTTAAACTACTTTAATAATAATAATAATGTAGGCTTTAAAAATTCCGTAGATGAAACTCAAGCAATCATGTTTTATGAAAAAAAAGAAAAAGGGGAAGAAATAGATTTAGAAATCAGAAACCATAGTATACCAATTAGCCAAACAGCAAAATTTTTGGGATTAGTATTTGATACTCACGTGAACTGGAAAGCCCACAGAACATGATGAATTCGAAATGTAAAAGAACATTAAACCTGATTAAAAAAAAACTATTAAACACTACTTGGGGAGCCGATAGACATACTCTTACCCTGCTGTATAAAGCAGCAGTGCTGTGTATCATTGATTATGGCATCAGACGCAACGCTGAAAACGTTAGACCCAGTTCTTAATGAAGGCCTTAGAATATGCTCAGGAGCCTTTAGATCATCACCAACGTCATCTTTGCAACTTGAATGTGGTGTACTACCTGTCTGTTTCCCCATAGAGCGGTAGTAACAATGAAGAGTGCTCTGAGAATTCAGGCAAATGGTTCTCCAACCAAAAAATTTTTTGGATTAAGAGATGTATTAATAAACAATCATACACCTCCTTTCCCAAGTAGAGTTAGAAGATTGTTAGAGTCGCTGAATATAAATATAATATTATTACCTTTAATAATAAAATTACCTCCTCCTTGGACCGTGAATAAAATTAAGAATTTGTACACACTTAAAATATTTAATAAAAAGTTATTCGTATACCCCAGAACACCATAGACAACCTACAGTGGAACATAAAATCCGAAAAGGTCCACATTAAGCAATATATCCCGCCGGATCTAAGTCACAATACAGAGTGGGGTATGCTGCAGTATCCCAAGACAAAACGTATCAGTTCTCTCTACCTGATAATGCTTCAGTACTTAAAGCTGAGTTATGTGCAATAGCATCAGCCATAAAAATAATTAAAAAAGCCTCATATAATAATTTTGAGATTTATAGCGACTCCAGAAGCGCTATAGAAGCCATTCAGAGTTACAATCCAAGAAATATATTGTGCGATAAAATATGTTTCACTCCATAAATTGTATAATAATGGAAAAAATGTAGAAATATGTTAGATGCCTGCCCTTGTAGGGATTAAAGGAAATGAAAAGGCTGATAAAGCTGCTAAAGAAGCAGTCCACATGACAAGAGCAAATGTAGAC
Organism: Macrobrachium rosenbergii; assembly: GCF_040412425.1. Taxonomy (NCBI): domain Eukaryota; kingdom Metazoa; phylum Arthropoda; class Malacostraca; order Decapoda; family Palaemonidae; genus Macrobrachium; species Macrobrachium rosenbergii. Next base: position 6,257,159 of record NC_089782.1, read on the forward strand.
ATCCCTATTAGTGACTATATAAGATATATAAAAACAATCATTGTAAGTAAATGGCAAAGTATAGGGAATGAAGAGCCTGAAAATAATAAATTACAACAATAAAATCCTGTGTTGGAAAATGGATTTCGTCATATCAGAGAGACATACACGCAAGTAATTCTGACGCATCTTCGAATAGGCCTTACTCGTTTGACACATGGATACTTAATGAATAGTCCATGTGGCCCTCCTCCCGAATACCCAGATTGCAGAGTGTTGATAAGAGCCAAGCATGTATTGTGTGAATGTCCAAACTATAACCTGCAGCGATTATCAAATTTTGGAAATAGATCAATGAAGGAAATTTTGTCAGAATCTTCTACATTTTCAGTAATACCCATTTTAATGTTCATGAGATGCTGTGATTAATTGATAAAATATAAAAGTAATAAAAATACGAAAACCCTTAGGCTTTTAATGAATTTTAAAACAACTAAATTTAAAAATTTTGCTTAATTTATTTTGAATTTCAATATACCTTTTTAGTGAGTATATGTGAAAAAATGAGTATAAATATTGTTCCGGTATGAGAGCGTGTGCTTTTGTGCAGATTTTAATTTCATTTTCATTCATTTCATCCAAATCCTTCGGAGCAGCCCTATGAGAGCTGATAGTCTGCTCAGTGGTCTGGTTAAACCGTGTTGATAATAATGCAAAACAAATAGCCCGTACAGATGAAAATCGTTTTTTGGAGAAGGGTTTTGCACATCCACCCAACCTCGATCTTATTTCTCTCTAATGCCCTGAAGCTAGTACCATAGGAATAAAATAAATTCTGTGTGGTTGAACGGTATCGTGCTTCCTAAAGATTGTATCTAGTATTAATTATATATTAAGAGGGGATGTAAAGAAAGAAGGTTGAACTGAGACAAGTTTCCTTTAAAACAACAAATATTTGGATAGGAACTTATTATTTTACTTAGCTATGTAGAGAAATTATTTTTGGCCATGAATGAAATGGGGAGTTGTGCAAGTGGTAGATCCCGGAGAATTTTTACTTTAGATTATAACTAAGAAAAGTCAAAAGAATATAATATCAAGTTACCTAGCTCTCGTATAGTACGCTGCTAACTTCGTTAGTGCCATCTTTCCAACTCCAGGGGGTCCAAGAATTATTGCGTGACCATTGACCGTCTCCATAGTTAATACTAGTTTCAGTAAACAGCTGAAGTGAGCATTGGTAAACATGATTGGTTTCATGCCTTCGGGATACTGAAAAGAGACATTTTGAGAAACTGATGTCAGTAATCAAAGCTCGTCACTTCTTGGAACGAATTTCGCAAAGAAATATTAATCCTGAATGGATACATGTTAGTGCATGCAAAAGGTTTCTGCTTTTTAAAGTTATCTTTCGTTAGCTTATGCTGAATTTCAGATAAGTACCTTCAGAGAAAAGTATGACTTAGTGGTAGTATACCTTTCATAGTAACTTCACACCATTTGGAAACTTATGATAGTTATTATTAATACATGTCCTTATTTTCCAATAGTAGTAATCAAGAAAATTTAGCATCTTCCTACTGCTCTTGACAGCAAAGTTGTTCTGTGCAGCCAGCTTGCTTTCCATGCTGATTTGTTGTACTGAAAAGTTATTTTGCCTTTGTTTGCTGCTCTCAGTAATTTAAATGCCCCTTTTTTGTTGTTGTTAAAACAGATGGAATACTGTACCGTATTTATGAAGTTTACCTGGACATTTTTAAGGAATTCACTGTAGTCTTTTGAGTGCATCATCATTTTTCGTCCTTCCTCAGTAACTCCTGGCCACCAAGCTAAATGCTCCTCTACCTGAATAATAATCCATTGCAGAATTTAATAATTGTTAAAGCCACTCTGATTCATGTTTTTACAAGGAGTGCCTTAAGATAGTGTGTTAGCTTAACATGTTGATATTTTATATACTTTAGCAATAGAAGGTAATGGAATTAATTTTAAATGAATGAATGAATATGCTAAAAAATTTTTATGGTATTTAGTGAATTATGATCAATAGTTATTTAATTACCTCCTTGAAATGTTTTTTGGTGATTTTCAGCACCTTATTGCACAACTCCTCTTCATTGCCAAACAAGCCTCCAAAAGCCCTGGTAGCCTCAAAGTACACGAAAGACCCTGCTTGGCCCACGGTCAAGTTCAGTATGCGAGTATTTCGTCTTAGAGCCTCTGTCAGTTTAAGAAGGTGATGCAGATTGGGTGTGCTGGAGTCACCATCACTTCCCCCTGTATTCGCCCAGCCTCTTGAAGCCTTCTTTCTTTGAGAAGTGGATTCATTTCTGCTGGGAAGATTTTCCTGGATGTCCTCGCTCTTGGTAGATCGGGAAGTGTGGTCTCCATCGTCGTCAGCATCAGTGCTCGAGGGTTTGGGGTTAGTTCCACTGTCTGCGTTGGGATCTTCCGTAATTTTATCATGGGGTTAGCTTGATCTTGGATATCGTGACACTCTGTTACGAGGGAACGGTTTGTGGCTGGTGTGGCGATTGATGGTGTAGGCCCTTGGATCTCTTCATACAACGCGAGAACTGCATCTCTGGTAGCATCTGGAATTAGGCGGTCGTCTTCTACCTCTGACAGCACGTCCTGCAAACACACCTGTAAAAATAGGCTATGTACTGGCATGGCGTATATATACAGTATATTAGTTAGAGGTAAAATTGTTCAATAGTGTGGTGTATATTTAACATGGATAAAATCGACAAAATCGCTATTTATTGCAAGAGAGAAATGAAAAAATTTATTAAAAGTTTTTCTGTCAGTCATTCAGTTATTTGAACCAAATACTAACGAAATCTTTCCCTCTTAAAAATCATCTTTGGGGATGCCTTTGAATTGTGGGTGAAATTATTTGTATGGTAACTACAACTTGGAATAATTTTTTTTTTCTAATTGTCGGGACGCTTCCAAGCCTTGAAATTGTGTTGCTGTTTCTGGATAATTCTGTGAAGAAAGGTTATTTATTTTCTCTATTGTTTACAAATCTTTCAGCACATAGGTTTAAGGTATTAAGTTGAATATGATGTTTGATTATTTTACTTTTAAGTAACGAGTGTTCTTTGATAGTTAAAATTTTTTCTCTTAATAGTGCACACCTGAACAATAACATATAGATTTACGTCTATGGATATTTCTTAATTCATATTGTTGGAAGCATCTATCGTCTTCAGTATGAAATACCTTGATGAGATGCTCGCATGTAGCAGAGGAGTGATAAGGCAAGGCCATGATGATGCAGTGACGAAGAATTCTTGTTGGAACTATGACTTCTGGTGTCGTCGTACACGTCATCGCCAATAAAGGCACCACGCGCTGGAGGTGGTACCTAGTGCCCGACGTGGGACAGACCACCTCGCTGCATTCTACCATAAGTCTGAAGCAAAAATGAGAGTTTATATGTTTTACCCCCAAAGACAAGATTTTTTTCTTGATGTCCTTTTATTTTGCACAATTTAGATATTTCAAACGAAGGATTTGTTTGTGATTGATGTGGCTTTGAAAATTTACTTTACTGTTCATTACATGGTTATATGCATTAATTTTTTTGTTATTTTGATCTTGGTACTGGAATTGCTGGTGGTAATAAGTCTGTACCCAAAGAAAATTACCATTGCACCTGCGCAGCAGTTTATGTAATTGTGGGTTGGGTCCTTTGCATCTAAATGCAAAGGACTCCTGTGAGTGTGGATTTTTTTTTTTTTTTTTTTTTTGAGGCTAAACCCAAAATTTTAGGCCATGTCGGTAAGTTGAGGAGGAAGGTTCAGTAGAAACAATTCCTTTCAACAGTTTCTCCCTTGCTGTCCTCCAAAATAATGCACTGTAATAAACTCTAGAATTTCTGCTAATCTTGAATGTTAGTTAAACCAATGAGCAATAGCAATTTCCATAATCCATATATTTTTTTTTTTTTACTTAGAGATATATCTACTTTAGTGGTCTCGAATAGGCGATACATTATAAAACCTAAGTTAGAATGTTAGAATCTGTGCTTGGTTGAATTATACAAGGGATGCTGTTTAGGAAACTTTCTCCTCATGCCTGAATTTTGTGGCAACTTACTGAGTCTGTGTATGACTAAACAGATGTTTAGAGCTATTTGATACAGCATAAAACACACTTAAGGCTCACGACAACAGGCTCTGTGGCAGAAAACTTGGAATCATCCCACTCCGATTCAATATGACTCTCAGATGACATTTTTCTGGTCGAGTGAAGAAGTATATGTAATTGTTCATGCGAAAAAATTGTCAGGCGTAAGTCCTCATGATTTAATTAATAATGAACGTTCTTTTGTCAAAACTGTATAATTACATCATCAGTGATATAGTGCGAACCATTGTACTGTCCGATTGTGGTGATTTGAATCTTTGCAAAAGTTTTAAATATGAACTGGCTAAGTTATAAAATTATACGAGTTATGTAAATTTCTCATTTAATTTTCGACGAGACGCTTGTGTCGTATTTCATCCAATGCATAATTTTGGGTAAAGGAAAATTAGTTCTGGACAAGACGCTTATGGTGGTTGAATTGCATCTACTATGTATTTCAGGAAATTTGAGTCATCGTTTTTTGCCAATAGCTTTCAAACCAATCGATTGATTGGTATGGTACTTTGAAACAGTTTCTCACACCTTTCCTTAATTTTTGATAAAAAATTCCATGTCCAAACACAGACTTTAAAGACACTTTGCTCTTGAATTTTAGGACATAGCCAAACCTAGGCAGTCAAGATTTACGTCATTTTCGTCATTCTTTAAACCTCACTTCCCCATCTGTCTCTTCATTCATTCCCCACTCTCTCTCTCTCTCTCTCTCTCTCTCTCTCTCTCTCTCTCTCTCTCTCTCTCTCTCTCTCTCTGTCTTCGCAATATTTGTTATGTAATGGGAATGTTTTCAGGCACATATTAGCATTGCAATATTTCAACTGAGCAATGTAGGATGAAATGAGCTGACGACGTACGTGGTTATACAGAATTTAGAGGTTTTAGAAATCTTTGTAGTTGATGAATGAAATGTCGGGTTAAACGACGGACTTATCACTAGTGCATCCAGTAACTACAGAGAAGGTTGTCTCGTAGCTGTTCAGAGCTATGGCTTACATGTTGAAATGTCCCCATGGATGCAGAAATACATTTGCTATACGTCTTCTTGAAGTCTACAGCCGGGAGATAGATGTCCAAAAATTAAGAATCAATCTGAATAGGTAAGGTATTGTTTATGGTTATATTTCACATATCATATATATATATATATATATATATATATATCGTATATATATATATATATATATATATATATATATATATATATATATATATATATATATATATATATATATATATATATATATATATGCATATATATATAATGTATATAATGGGCTAATAAAAATTGACAAAGACCCAGGCATTTAGTATAACAAGCACTTTATGCGTTCAATGCGTTCCCATGGATGACAGTATGTCCCCCCCCCAAAAAAAAAAATCGACCAAAATCATCATCATGCAACCATACATTTTGGCAATAAGGAAAATGGCCGCCACCCGAAATGAGAAATAAATTTTTTCCTGACTAATATTTCACGTACTTAAGTTGGTGCTTCATCTTTGCTGTAAATATTTTAGTTTATAGCATAAGGTTTATAATAATACCATAGAAATGGAGGTAGACTATTTAGATTAAAGAAAATGGATACATTTGAAATTGAATAGAAAATATAAATGCATTATTATTTAAAATCAAAATATGTTTCCTTATTCCTAGCTGCTAATCATCAGCATCTGTAATATTATCAGTCCTAATATAGAATAGAACCCTTATTAATAAAAAAAAAAAATAATAACAGAGAACATGATTAGACTGTATAAAGAAACTTTATACTTTTGGAATAAAATAGAAAAGATAAGTATATGCCTTTTCACTTTAAATCAATATATGTTTCCTTATTCCTAGCTGCTGATCATCAACACTTGTAATATTAGCAATCCTAATATATAATAGAACCCTTATTTATACAAAAATAATAACAGAGAACATAATTAGACCGTTTAAAGAAAATTGATACATTTTGAATAAAATAGAAAAAATATGTATATGCATTTACATTTTATATCAGTTGCCTATGTTTTTAATTAATCCTAGATGCTGATCATGAACACCTGTAATATTATCAATCCTAATATAGTATAGAAGCATTATTCATATATTATGAATAATTTGCATAGACTTTAGTGTGTGCACAGTTATTGCACTCTACACGACACATACAGTGAACTGCACAATGTAGACGCTTTTTAGAACTGCTACATGAAACACACATGTTTACTTTACAGCTGCATTTGATGTTTATTAGTAGTTCTGGAGGAGCTGAAGGCATATCTGTCATTATAGGATCAATTGATCCATCTACTTTAAGCCTGTACCCATAGTCCTTATGTTTTCAGGTTGCGCCAGGTAGGCTACATACTTGAAAATAAACCCTTAGACAATGAAACTGGCATGACCGTTCCATTGGTGGTACCCTTTCTATTGGGACATATTTTGTGGGAGAAGTAAAGTAGAGGAACCTAAGCTCATTTAGGGGTTTCAGTGCCTGAAAACTACCTCCTTGGTACAGCAGCGATACATATTCCAATCCTACATCCAAAATATCATCAGTGTTGGCATTACCGTCTCCCAAAAACAAGCACTTCAGACGTTAGCTTTTGGGATGACGTTAAGAGCTTTATGTGCTTTACCTTTCCCATTCCCAAAAGGTTGGGATGGTGTCACACCCAGACATAGCATGTACGAATGGAAGCACATGCACATTTCAAGTCCTAGAACTTCCCTAGCCACATTTATAGACAGTGTATGTTGCTTGTAAACTTCGGATGTTGCATGACGGAGGAGAAGGACCAGTATATCTGTATCATCAGCTACTACTGTAATGGTGGCCTTACTGGTAACTGTTTCATCAAGAACTCTCCTCACATGATAACATCTGCATCTCCTTCTTCATCAGCATGCTCCACCTCAATACCTGCATCTTGTTGCGTCTATTAGAAAGAAATATTGTTTGGGAGAAGTGAGATTCAAGATCATATCTGGTATAGATTTGTCTAGTTGACGCTGCTGCTGTGTTTGATCTTTGGTTGTCCTAACTGTATAGCAATCAAATATAACATAAGCAGGTAGGCCAGGACTTTTCCTCCGCATTACAGACTGCACATTACTGTCACATCATGTGCCTATTGTTCCAATTTTTGGCCAAAACTGACTGTGTAGAAAAGCACATCCATCAGTCACCACTACGGTTGGCTTACTGATTTCGCAGATATCAGGATTCTTATGTATGATAAATCGTGAGAGATGTGACTTTGGTGTATTTCTCATTCCTCCATCATCTGTAAAGAGAGAAGGGACAGCTGCTGACAGCTCATAGGAGAATTGCTTCTGTAGGTTGACCTTGACTAGCATATAGCCAGAGGACTGATATAACTCTAAGTAAAGTGTTGAATACTATTCCGAATCATTCAGAATAAGTATAGCATTTCAAATCGTCAGATTATCACATAGCCTAAACGATCTGAAACGTACTGACCCTAATCGTAGCCTAAGTCTTATGCTACGACACCCAGGTTACTTCGCTCTTATGCTGGCTCAAATTGTGATTACATCAATACATTGCGTTGTGTATATGAACTAAACAAACGATATTAACTTACTGTTGACGCATTCAATGTTCCTAGCTTGAAATACAGTAGTTAGATTAGCATGAGCACAATCTCTAGTTCACGATCCTCATCCAAAGCACACCTCAAGAAATTCTCCTTACATCTAGATATGCATATCTCCTAAAGGAAGAGTTCCTCATGGGATGGGTCGATATCGTACTCGGCTAGCACTCTCCTAGGCCCGTGTTCAATTCTCCGGCCGGCCAATGAAGAATTAGAGGAATTTATTTTTGGTGATAGAAATTCATTTCTCGGTATAATGTGGTTCGGATTCCACAATAAGCCGTAGGTCCCATTGCTAGGTAACCAATTGGTTCTTAGCCACGTAAAATGAGTCTAATCCTTTGGGCCAGCCTTAGGAGAGTTGTTAATCGCTCAGTGGTCTGGTTAAACTAAGGTATACTTAATTTTTTCTAAAGGAAGCTTCCCCTAAATGTACTTGTAAGATGAATAGGAATACTTAAGTGGATTTGTAGACACTCGATAATTATATTGCATTCTTGAGTCCTCACGAGTTCTGAACCACTCTGTATTGCTGTTATGAAGAGACTACCGGAGTTCACAGCCGCCTTTGACCGACACTAAACCTTCTCGACTAACCACCGATCTTAAACAACCTGGGTCAGCGGTAGAAGGAGCACTATCACACGCTCAATGAGCAATTAAACACACGAAACAGCCAAGACAGTAAGCTATTACTAAATACAAACACAACAAAACATAATGTCTTTCTTCTATATAATACACATTTCCACTTTAATGTAAATTTAAAGAGAATATATAAAACTATACTACAACTTGCAAGAAAAGTACAATCTTCTGGAAGTTTTGACATACTCACCACAAGAAAACCTTTATGCTCACATTATTTGGCCAGTCCTGTTCTATTAATTCCCTTTCGATTCTTGCAGCTATTTAAGCAGTCCTCCTGCTCATGGTATTGATTGAATGCCATCCGTTTTGCAGATTTGTTTCCTTATCTCCTGCCACACTCTAAGGGGCATAACTTAATTACAGGTCTCATAAGCTGGTTATGTGCCGTTCTTGAGTAGCCACTCTGGGACCTTATCTCTCCCCATGTGTAACTCGAATACTTGGGCCCAATCCCACTTGCTCCTTGCCCCTTGTCATGAAATGAGGGCAACTTCCCTCATCCTGGGCCAAGAGCCATGCACTATTCTACTCGATGGGTTCTAATCGCAGCAATTCTCTCCCAGGTCTCTTCCACAAGTTGTCACACAACTTGGGTACACAGAGGACCTTCTCGGTGAAACTCTTCCGTCCATAGAGGTCACTGATCTTCACTTACTACTTCTCTTGGAAGGACTTAAGCTTTCTCATCCACAGATCATGGTTAGGGTTAAAATCTCCAGCTGATTCAAATCCACAGGCGTGTAACTTAATGGTCTGTCATTGATAATTCCTTCCAGCTCTTACCAGCACACTGGTCAGTTCCTCGTAACCGAGCAAGGTTCTTGGCCTACGATCTTTTTAGGCATGAATTCAGAAGCCTATCAGCCTTTCCATTTAGCACCAAACCATGGTGCTTTTATCAATAAAACCGTAGTTACACTTTTTATATCTAACAGATGTTCTGTTACCCGGGGATTCTCCGACATGGGCTTAAGGTATTCTGATGCCGCTACAAACATGTTGGCGTCGTCACTCAACATGAGTGCTGGGAAACCTCTTTTGCTGCAGAATTTTCTAAAACTCATGAGAACTGAGTCACAGGACTGGTTATCAACTGCTCCACAGTATTGCCTCTTGGTTATCGGGCACGTAAATAAGAGGATATAGTTTTACCGGCTTTGTCCTTTTCCTCAACCCATAATGTGCTGGTGTATCCAATGCCCGGTATTATAAAGGTTGCTTGGCCAACTTCCTGAACTCGTAAGTACTGAGGAACTAGATTGGGCCTATATGGCCTCCCCACATTCTCCTCTGTCAACACAATGGTGTATTATACTTCTTAGTCAGTTGCTCATCTGTGGGATCCAGAACTTCTGTCTGACACCCAGTGGCATTTATGTTCTATATGAGCATTAGCATCATGATGTTCTTTAATGATTACTGAGTAACACAGCAAACTCTTCTTCTCGGCAATAAAGTGTATGAAAGCACAGATTCAGGTAATCCTGTGCGTTGTTCTAGTCTACCCTACACCTTATTACCCCGATGTCCAGGTAAAGACTATGGTGCGAGAGCTAGTTTTGGTTTTCTTACCCCCTTCATCAAACTTCTGCATTCCTCTTGGAAATATTCCCTTGTATGATGGAAATGGTCTTATTCTCTGTTTGGAGTTCTTCAAGGTCAATTCACCATGCCTCTTCTCATACCGGGATTGGAACCTATATATTCAAAAATCGTAGATCCACGATGTGGTCCTATAGACCTTTTTAACCTTGCTGAATCTCTCCCAATTCAGCATGTGAGTATTACCATTCAGGTTGTCCTCTCCAGTATTGACCAAAATGTTTTCTTTCCTACCCCACGCAGTGATCCACCACTCTCTCAGTATTGACCAAAAATGTTTTCTTTCCCTACCCTACGCAAGGGATCCACCAACCCATGACATACTATTGCCAAGAGGAATTTTTTTAACCAAGGTCCCTCCCATCAGAAAGAACTATCGAAGATCATTTCTAACCTTTTCCCACGTGTCAACCAGTCACTGGGATTATCATATGGTGCTACATAGACAAGACCGCTCTGACTATATTTATTTCTGTACTCCATTTTTTCACAAACACAGGAAACAATTCTTCAATACTAGCCAACTTAGAGACTTTATCATCCAACCAAACGAATGAAGCTCCTACAAACTCATCCTCTTTTCAAAGGATTCTTGATTAAATTTGGCCATTCTTGCTAGCAACAATGCTATCAATTCAAGTTTTGCAACAGTTAATTTTTTAATAAGTACTTACTTGCTTTTGCCATCATTAAATAAGTTTTCATTCTTAACTCTATAGGCTACACAACCATATGCTAACTCACTGGCATCGCAGAATATGTAAGGAGAGTCCCCTTCTCTAGCTAGTATTCCTAGGAAAGAAAATATCAAGTATATTTTTCTAAGTCTTCGGATAACCCAACCCATTGTTCGTACGCCTGGGAGTTGTTCATCCCAGTCCAGTTGTTGCTTTCCACAAATTCTGCAGGCATATCCTGCCCCATTAGCAACAGGTAGAAGCACTCCTAATGGATCGTAAATCCGTGCAACAGTTCTCGAATTTCTTTAGTATGACTGGACTTTATTCTTGTCTGTTGTAATGTCAAGGTATCTTTTTCTTTGTCCCAGTTCAGACCAAGACCTATGAGTTGTTTGTTCCCGGGCATTAACCATGCTTTAGCAATAGTTTGCAATGAGTCATTATTACCGTCCATTCTTTCAGATATAAATGTGCCTGTGCAAATATGTCAAGGTATCTTTTTCTTTGTCCCAGTTCAGACCTAAGACCTTATGAGTTGTTTGTTCTCTGGCATTAATCCCATATGCTTTAGCAATAGTTTGCAATGAGTCATTATTATCATCCATTCTTTCAGATATAATAAAAAGCCTGTGCAAATATCTTATTTGCTCAAAGAAAAATTAATTGTGTTCATTGTCATCATTGCTAGTAACCAAAAAAGTTATCTACATATAGCCCTCTTTTTTATCCTTTTCTATGTCACCTTTCTACCATAGACAGGTGTTTCTTAATTGTTGCATTCTCCAGTAGAAAGGGAGAACATGTAGCTCCAAATGAACAACCCCTAAACCTATACACTAACAATTTATTGTTGGATCTTCCAACCATAAAAAACGTAGCAGATATGTAGCCTCTATCCTCCTCCTGAGTTGCAATTCATTAAAAATGCCTTCTCTGTGTCACCAATACAAGCAAACGATTTTGTTTTAAACTGCAGCAGAACTTTTGAGCAGTAGTTCAGCTGTTATCTGTGGTCTCGCCCACAAACAGTCGTTCAAACTAAGCCACCTTTATCCTGATAGTTGTTGCACTGTCCTTTTAACACCATGTGTGCAGAAAATGACAGTCTTCTATTTTTAAAATATTCCACCTTCTATGAATCTCCTATCCTCCTGATCCTTCAGGATTTCGTAGTTTTTAGATACGAGTGTCCTTCTGGAAACTTGACACAGTTGTTTTAGTTCGTTCAAAGCCAACCCAAAGTTGAAGTTAATCTTCCTTATTGCCTTCCAAGGCAATGCCACAACATACTGCTAGTTTTGGCTAGTTTCAGAATATGTTATAGTAATTTCTAGTTTTCTAATACCTTCCATCTCTGTTATGTTATTTCACTGCAGTCAATACCTAAATGATCTAAACTCCACATAAACTTTCAAGATCTTCCCTTGATCCTTTGAGTAGCCTTTCCAGCCACATAATTATGTCAAGTCGGTTTCCACTGCCAGTTTTAAAATGGAGACATGAGTCTCCTTGGTGGGAAGAGAACTACATGTTTCTGTTACCATAACCAAATATGGTTGGTAGCATCCTAAATTTTCAAATTTCCTAAACCCTGGGTGTAAAATGTTGTACACATTGTCAACTCCTATTAACAATTCAATAAGTGATTGTTTCTCTATGGGTAGATAAAAATCTTTATCAGTCAGGCTGATTTTTCGTTCTGCACAACGACCTTAAGTTCTTCTTAATGCCAAATTTATTTGTATATTCTGGTAGCTCATCGACCACTATACAATCCATATTTATTAATCTACCCCGATGAGGTACAGCGATGTTCACCATTTCATATTCCTTAACTGGTGTAGAGGTTATGTAACCTCTCAATGATATGTTTTCACCTCCCCTTGTTTTTATAGTGGAGTCCCCCAAGGGCAGATTTTTATAAATGATTCCTGGCACAGGTACTAACAACCCTCTCTTTTGCACAATGCAAAACTCTTTTACCCTTTAGGGTTATTGTTGCTGTAGGTAAGATCGACTTCCTAGTTGTCTTATTTCGTCTCGGGCTGCTCATCAAAGAGTGCTTCAACTTGTACCCCACCTACCTTAGATTATTCGGCTGTTCCAACTTGTACCCCACCTACCTTAGATTAATTTGGTTGGTTTCGATTGCATATAGCACTATGACGTCTACCAAAGTGCAACCGGCTATTACAACTTTGCCTCGTCACAGTCGGAACTGGAAGTGTTTACTGGATGCACATATGAAACACAAAACCCAGAGTTCTGAGTCATACTATCTTTTCTCCTCTGGTTACATAGGATTTACGATGTGTCCATGTGTGGTTGCTTCCACAAAGTGCACATCCTTTAACCTGGTTTACCTTTGCTTTGTTTGTACTTTCTTTAGGCCTTACTGATGTTGTTTTTGGTCTCTGAGATTGCCGTTGTTCTACTGCGAAAGCAGATACCATTGTCAGTGTATTAGCTTTTGCTGTTTCAGTCTGTGGAAGAACCCTCAAAATTGTGTATTTCTTCTTCAAGATATGTTTTAAAGGTGTCAAATTTCAGCCAATCTTCTCCACACCTTCGTTTTATTATTTCACTTACACTACTTGGTAGTTTGGTGTAGAGCGAGATGGTATATAATTCACTCAATTCCAGTTTTTCACTCTCCAGTGATCTTATGCAGCATTCAAATTGCGCTCTAAACCCTTGTAGCGATTCTGCATCTGCCTGAGGAGTCTCAGTATGGAAGAGTTTTCTAACTAAACACAATTTGATTTTGTCATTTCTGCCATAGGTCTCTTTTAACAAGTTCACTGCTTGCAAATATTTATCACCTTCTAATTTAAAACCAGATATCAGTTCCAGAGCCTCACCTTCCAGTAGGCCCTTCAAATAAGAAAACTTCTGTATATTCTCAGAATCAGTACGTTGGTGTACTGATACTTCATAAAGTCCCCAAAATGAATTCCATTCTGTTACATCACCATCGAAATGTTTGAGGTCGAATTTGGGTAACTTTACAGTAGCTTTAACAGGCAATATCGGTGCACTAGGTTCACCTCTTATAGCTAGAAGACTCGTGATGGAGGAATTTAGTCTATGAATTTCAATGCCTACCTTCAGGTTCTATTCAGCTTGATTCATAATTTGGTCAGTTGTCCTACAGGATCTGTTAGATCCAGTATTTCATTATCCAAGACCTGGATTTTCTGTAAATATTCCTTCAAGGAATCTCTCAATGAAGAAATACTATTGATGTCACCTGCATCAGTAGTGGTTTCAACCTTTTTTGACCAGTTACTTATCACAGATTTAAGATGAAGAGGAATACTTAAGTGGATTTGTAGACACTGATAATTATGGCTGCATTCTTGAGTCCCGCTAGCTCGAACCACCCTGTATTGAGGTTATGAAGAGACTTGAGTTCATGGCCGTCTTTGACCGACGCCAAACCGGACAAACAACCAACAGCGGTAGTTAAGCACTATCACACGTCTACTTACAATTAAACACACGAAACAGCCAAGACAATGCTTGTCATTACTAAATACAAACACAACAAAACATAATATCCTTCTTCTATATAATACACATTTCCACTTTACGTAAATTTAAAGAGAATATATAAAACTATACTACAACTTGCAGAAAAAGTACAACCTCTCTTGTCAGAAGTTGCGACAAATACTGTGGTATGAAGACAAGCAACCGATTTAGTAACTACAAATGTAAAAATCTCAGTATATATTAAAGAACAGCGTACCCTGACAATGGTCACTGCCGATAATTCACTGTCCTCACTGATCGGACTAATTAGTTTCTCATATTTCTATTCTTATATAAAACTTCTACATATGCTAACTAATTTTATATATATTTTTAATTAACATCACATTCATTAATACCCAAGGATGAAAGAAACTTTGAATAGAATAGGACTCCTTCAAATTAAATCTGCGACTGGGATGCTTGGATCCCACAGACAGACGGAAGGATGGAAGGACACACACACACACACACACACACACACACACACACACACACACACACACACACACACACACAACACACACACACACACACACACACACACACACACACACAACACACACACACACACACACACACACAAGGACAATAAATATATCTCTCTCCTTGGGTGGGAATAAAAATCATCTTACAGGCAGGCAGAAATAAATCAAAGAAAAAATCACGTTCCATAAGGTTGATTGGGGTTGAATTTTTTTTATACCCTGACATATTGCAATCATAAAAAAACAAAAATACTAAATGCCTGGGTTTCGCCAAATTCGCGTCAATTTTTACTGGCCTATAAGGGAATAAGGGAAAGATAAAACTGATTTATTGACATACACCTATGATATCGTGTACATTGCTGAAATGGTTATACACTGTTCTGTGATTTTAACCCATTATTTTTTATTATATATATGTAGAACAGTGAATTTAGAATAAACATGAAATAACTTTTCATAACAAAGTTATGCAAACAAAATAAAAACAATCAAATTCATGAAGAAAGTAACATGCGCTACGGAATGTAATGACGTAAAGGAAGAGTAGGGAGAAGTTTAATGGTGGAGTCGAAGAGGAAAGTTGGGGGTAGTGAGGAATT
Organism: Macrobrachium rosenbergii; assembly: GCF_040412425.1. Taxonomy (NCBI): domain Eukaryota; kingdom Metazoa; phylum Arthropoda; class Malacostraca; order Decapoda; family Palaemonidae; genus Macrobrachium; species Macrobrachium rosenbergii. The sequence continues at coordinate 6,272,462 of NC_089782.1, forward strand.
TACTATAAGTAAATACTTAGGAAAAGTTCAGTAGTACCCAAGCTCGTATGTCCGAAAGCGTTAGTCAGTTTGCTGGCTACCCCGTCGAGTTCAAGAGTAATAGATTACCTGAAAAAGCTGAATTTGGAAATTGAATTTATTACGAAAAATTAGGGGAGGGGGTGAAACACACTGTTGCAAAGTGACACACCGATCCATCAATAAATTTGAGAGATATTGGGAAAAACGATGACTCAAACTTCCTGAAATACATAGTAGTGCATAATTGTGTGTCGAGGGAAATTTCCGTAGCAGTCTTCATGGGTACGTGAATACAAGATCCATTGTTGCACAAGCAGAAAGCGCTAAATTACCCAATTTGTAGTCGTTACACCCATGAATATTAGACAAGGGACCGAGGAATCATTTTTAATATGCTTCTTGATAATATCAGTTCATGGCTCTTAGAAGTATGAGTACAGATAAACCTGTGTGAAACAATAGCCAGAGTAATATTTGGATGGTGTTACTGTCCCACCAGTCTCTTGACAGCAGACTGACATTCAAGTATCACATCATTTCTCAGTTACTATCCACAATTACTTTTTATTGTGTCATCGTTATTGGGGAAACACTTTTAATGTTTTTCTGTTCCTATATCATTCATCCTGTACATTGTTCTTCAGCTTTGGACTGGAATCTAGGATTTTTGTACAGTTTACTGTTTTAATTGTGTACTCGTGGTTGTTTTCCATTTGTTTGTGCCCCTTCAACATTAGTCAGGAGATATAGTATATGCTGTGCCAGCCCTTTTCAATAACTTTTGAAAAGCTTCATTTTTACCACAGCATACTGTAGAAGATTAAACAAAATTGTTGTGGCTGGGATCTCTTTCAAGTCCTAAGATGGGGGAATCGTTGCTTGCCGTAAGATGGGGGAATCGTTGCTTGCCGTTGCTTTCTGATTTCAGTGACTATATTACCATCAGTACTGTGCACTCTTTAATATTAGACGATTTTTTGCTAGTAATATCTGTCTCTGTGGTATTTTTCTTTTAAAGATCTCTTTCCTTCAAAATATCCTTCAATGTATAAGAAAACTACATTTTTCTTCTGACTTAGGTTAGCTGTGGCCTAATGCTAATAATGAATTGGTTGTGTACTTTACATGCGTTATACATCACGTATGTGCTGCATGAGTCTCTTATGTTTGTAAGTTTCTTTTCTGTATCATATCTGTGTACAAGATGGTTTGAGAAGATTAACATGCTATAGATTTCATATATTTTTGCTAATGCAGTAAATTTAAACATTGCTTTTATATTCAGTAATTTTTTTTATAAACTTATCTATAATAGAAAACTGTAATTGTATATTACCTAAATGCCTCCCAGATAGTCCCTTCCGTTTCTAACTGTAGATGAACATCTTCTAAAATCAGCAAAGAAAATCCGCCTTCCCCTGGTGCCAGAACTGGGATAGGGTCTTGGGGCGATTGCTTCACAGGCTTTCTGCCATTCCAATTCATGGAGATTCCTTCTCCATGTTCAATTACCCTTGATTTATTTTGATCTGGTAATGGTGACGGGAGGAGAACTTCTGTCATGCATGCAAACAAGTCTTCGGCGGTTGAGAGAGGAGTGCATTTAAACCTGATGACTCTCGTAGCTGGTGCTTGGTTTTTTTCGAACATATCCAAGAATGTACTTAACCCCTGACCTGCAAATATTAGTCTTGCTCTGATGATAGGGACAGAAATACGCCGTGAAGTATTGGTCTTAGAATCCATAGAGTCTCCCGGGTGAATCAGGAAAAGGATAGTCGGAAGTATTCAAAATACATGGGTCACGCAATGGTATTAAAAGCAGCCAATAAAATTCTGATAGTTATTCTTCACAGATGAGAGTTGGTGTTTATGATTTTTATTGCAAGATTTCTTTTTATTAATTGACAGTAGTTTTGTTATGCTAAACTTACCTGGTCTTGAATATAAAAGAAGAGGGTTTGAAGTGTCTAGCAGTTGGGGCAATAGATCTAGGGCTGCTCTTAACTCTGGTGTAGCAACCACTCGCGCTGGGTAATCCAAAAAAGCATCTGATGGGGCGGGGCTTCGAGAATCTAACCTGCAATGGCCGTTTTGGCTGTAATTTTTACATCATTACATTTTGGTGCAAAGGGGATGAAGTCTTAATGGAGAAGTCAGTCCCTAATAAACGCTGACATTTAACAGATAAGTTCTTCATGTTATATTGTTCATTCTGTAACCTCCAGTGATGATTTTGAATCTAGAATAATTCCCTATTTCCCTACAAGTTGAATCGTACAGTCCTTTTTCATATGGTAATCAGGTTATCTCTATACCAGTATTTCACGTAGTAATTTAATTTTAGTTTCTTAAAAATCACAGGTCAGCGGGACTGGGAGTTTGTGAATTCCAGTGCTTGGCAGCCAATACAGTTCTTCTTGAACCAATGAATGTCGAACTAATTGCGCAACATGAATCTTAGTTGTTTTGAAAGAAGGTGCATTTGGGTTAATAGAACACTGTCGGACTCCGCGTGAAAAGTCATTTTTCCTGTTAGAAATGAAATGGTTTTCTGTTGCGTTTACGACAGCCCAGTGTCTAATACACTGAGTTAAGAAGCATGAATAGTACATTAGATAATTTAATTGTTTACACGAAAGAAAGGATTTTATTGTGATATAGGGTTTCAGAGCAACTCTCCTTTATGGATAAGAAGTGTCATTGATAAATGCAAATGAGAGCAAAAAAATGATTGATTGTGGCTGGGTGCATTCGTCTATGAGAAATGGAGACACACGCACACACACACATTCCTCAAGTATATATTACATAACGGTATGCCTATATTGTATGCATGGTTTATTGGCATCTCAATTCAAACAATATTGCTACCTTTGTACGCTTCATAGTACACTGGTATCGGACTTTACGTAGCTTACTAATATCAGGTTTTAGTTATGCTAAATATGTGAATAGGAAAGATGGTTAAAATTCCTTAATATATCTGTAAATGACCTACTGTAATAGTTTCATTAATGCAATTTTTTATATATTTCTTGAATTATATTCACGTGGCCCTGAAAGTGTAATCTCGGTGCTGATTTTTAACATACTTAACTTTTATCATCTTTTTTTTTTATCACGAGTGTATTATTGATAAATATGTGGATATCAAATATCTTGCTGTCTTTGTAGGAAATAGATGCAAAGATGTTAAAATAACCTGTAATGAGATTTGCGATTTTATGTCAGTTCTAATGCAAATGACTAAAGGTCAGTCCGAAATTACAGATAAACTGCGTCTGCTTTTTTCACATCTCGTGTCATAAACCTACTTTTGAAAATTTTATATTTAGTTGGTAGATAGGGTCAGGAACTTTTTTGTTTTTTTGTGCATTTTGTTGTACGTTACTCAATACCGAATTTCAGTGGTAATGGTTTGTTTTATAATGAGTTGATAGAAAGCGGTATGTGACCTTACCTGGCTGGTGTGTAAGTTCCTTCACGTACTTCCTTATGAAGGTGAGGATGCCTGGCTGTGTGGAAAAGGTCTATCACTTGTTGCATGGTCTCCAGAATTTCGGCTGGTGATGTAGTTGGTGTAACTCGAATCCTTGTCAGTTTACAGATACACTCTGCTGTCTTTTCCTGTGTAAGTTGATGAACTTATAATAAGTTTACTCCGCTGCTTTTCCATGTGGACGTTAATGAACAGATTATAAGTGTAACTAGTTTTTATCAAAGTCAAGAACCGAAAAGCAGAGGTTTCGAAATGAAGAGCCAGTTCTGGTTTCTTAACGTTAATTTATTTTTGGCCTTTGCTTATGGAATTTATACATATTTCGATAAGAGTGTGCCTGTTCTGGAATAATTGTTAGATGTAATATGAAAGCAGTCTTGACATTTAATAAAAGAATGAAAATGGTCTTTGGTACTGCATCGGAATTATATTCACTGGACGCATAATGAACAAATCGGGAGTAGTTTATTGAATAATACCTGCGAAGTGTTTGGCAGAGTGAGACTTTCAAGACCTTGTGTCAGCACTGAAGATAGTTCATCTACTGCGTCTTGTGACAGCTGCTGGAGGTCCCTCAGCAGGTGATGAAGGGCCATTTTTATCATTCTTCTTATGTCTTTGTCCTCAAACTTCAGTCTCAGAACAGGACACCTTGGAGAGAGATTTATATTAACTGACTTAGATATTGTTACTGTTAAGGTATATAACATTTGATGGTGAAGACTGTTAAGTGTTGTGAGAGAATTATAGCCTAATTATGTAGCTTGTCATTAAGGAATTGCTCGGCAAATATTATATATTGCATTCTTTTAGATATATGGTTGCTACTGGAAACGGGTTTATGAAAATAAAGTATTAAATCGAAGAAAACAGCGCTTGCTATGCTTACCGGACTCGAATATGTGGTGTCATTTGGCTTTCATCTTCGAGTTCGAGAATGATACGCGCATGCTGCCCCAGAGTGACTTGGTGTAGTGCCTCGTCCTTGAAAATGAGCGTTGAGTGGCAGATGTAATTCAGAGCACTGAGGAAGGAGGACGGGAATGGACCTACAAGAATGATCCATCTTTCGCCTTGCATCTGAAAGAAAGCTTT
>NC_089782.1:6282079-6319579 GCF_040412425.1 Macrobrachium rosenbergii
CATCAGGGACTAATTTTCGTATTTTCACGTTTTTGTCACTTCTGCAGCAAATGTGTGGGAAATTATCATCATATGCGACCATGAGAAGATGTGAATATCCTTCTGTAGATCCCTGCATGGACTGCAGGCTGTAACTCACTGCAATAAGGCATTCGTGCGCAGCTGTGATTCTGCAGTAACATTGTCTTGCTGCATAGCCTGGACGCCATACATATTTTCGATTATTATCTTTTATCTTATTTGAGATACTCTTCTTTAATTAACTAATTTGCCCTGTTTCGTTGACTTCACAGCTTTTTTATTATTGTACATTATTCTAATTTATATAGAAATACACAATCGCAAGTGAATAAGGATAACTATATTGATGAAAAGCAAGTGGTAAGGAGAAACTGATCGATTAATTGTTAGAACAAAGTATCAGAGTAGATAGGAGAATGAGCTGATTTTTGTAACTGTAAGAAGAGGTAAGGTAGAAAGTATACGAGTATGTGAATACATTTCATTCAGGCATAGATGATAATAGGAGGTAGACTTGTTAGAGAAGGGTCATGAGTAGAACAGTGAAGGCTATTTAAATGAGTTTGATTAGATGTGAACGAGAAGTGTCATGAAGTTAGTGGTCGAAGATTTTGATTATTTAACAAAGTCAGGTGATGGGTATTTTAGTGGAGCATGAGTGTTGGCGAGTGCCCGAACCTAGGCCCGGCGCTCACTTTCGATTTCGTCGTTCGTTGCGATTGGAGCGGGCCCTATTGAAGCATGTTTGAATGTCAGTCGGGTGATTTCTCTGCCAGTTCTGGCATGATTAAGGCTAGTTATCAGCGGAATCGAAGGAATCGGCTGATGAGCTCGGAATGAACAATTAACGCTTCAACAAAGCCGTCAAACAGGTTTTTCGCAGACTTCTCTCATTCAGAATTGATAGTTTGTGCGTGAGTGGTGTCTTTGACGAAGCCTGAAGGACCAGAAATGTTACTTATCAAGAGAGCTCACGCAAGTACAGTTTGAAATGCCAAACTGTGGGTAGATGAATAATTCTGGACAAAATTATTTTATTTTACACAAAGTCAGTTACAAGCATGTTTGTGGAATGTCAGAGGCAGAGATATTCAGACAGCCACAGAAGGAATGCTGCTTATCAGCCATTAATTAAGAGGCTTATAGGGAAGTGCCTTGAAGCAACAAGAGTGGGTTACCAGGAACATAAGCGACCTCTAAATTTCATTTTGAAAGGAACTGAGAACATTTAAGGCATCGAGGATATCGGGCAGTGGAACAGGAGCTGTGTATCATCCAACTCTGTAGTACTAGGACTTGCTATTCAATTTCCAACACCCGAAGTAAATGAAACTCAAATACAGTTTCATTTTATTGATATCCATACAGTACTTAGTAATCATATATTGTGGTAGAAGCAGCGTTTAACATCTAAAGAAAGGAACAAATTGTAATAATTGCAGATATAATAATTAGAACAGACGTACTATATTGTGGCTTAATTCTTTTTAATTGTAATAGAGGGACATCAGCTAACCCGCCTCTACAAAAATAATAGAAATATTACGGATTGCTTAAGAACGTTGTCAGTTATATCTCTTCTAATCTGCAAAGCTTGTGGATATACAAAGGTGACAAATTATTTTTAAATTTTAATTGAGATTTTTGGAGGTTGTTAAGATTAGAGGAAACAGCCCAATTTTCCAACTCTTTTTACAGTATGTATATTTACAAATTCAAGCAACTGTAGTTATTGAAATATTCCATAAATCTGTTTCGAAGTAGTCTTTCATGATCAGCAGATCGTATGTTGTGTCTGATCAAGATTCACGACAAAATTCATAGTCTTCATCTAAATTACATCCGCAGTGCCAAATCTGTCGGTTATTCTGGACGTCCCATTAAAAAAACTTCTTTGCATTTGTTAATATCCCTCTTCATAAGGTATGCAGTGTTCTCGCGTCAATGCCTTTCCTTGCATCAGATCTCTTAACCATCCTCTCCTTCATTCACCATAACTTTACAACTAATAGTGTAAGTTTTTAGTTTTCTGTAAATGAAAACTATTGTGCCGGCTTTGTCTGTCCGTCCGCACTTTTTTCTGTCCGCACTTTTTCTGCCACCTTCAGATCTTAAAAACTACTGAGGCTAGAAGGCTGCAAATTGGTGTGTTAATCATCCACCCTCCAATCATCAAACAACAAATTGCAGCCCACTAGTCTCAGTAGTTTTCACGTTATTCAAGTTTAAAGTTTGCCATAATCGTGCTTCTGGCAACGATATAGGATAGGCCACCACCGGGCCGTGGTTTAAGTTTCACTGGCCGCGGCTCACACAACATTATACCGAGACCACCGAAAGATAGATCTGTATTTGGTGGCCTTGATTATACGCTGTACCGGCTGTACAGAAAACTCAATTACGCAGAAGAAACGTTTATTACTTGTTTATTAGTGCATCCAAGACAGTTGTGTGTATACTTCTGTCTACTCTCTCACCCAGTTCCTTAGTTGTGATGAAAATCTATTTATTAAACCTCTCTGCAATTAGTATTGTAAGCAATCACTTAAATGCAGTTGTGTCTTATAGAGGTCAATAAATTTAAATATCAAAATTTGCATCCAGAAAATTTTACATTTTGTTTTCAAGTTGTAATTGCCACATCTCCACTTACCTCATTTAACTTTAGAACTGTTTTTTTTTAGATTACATTGTTTGATTTAAAGTTTGGAATCCTCTCCATGCCGTTTTCTGTAAATCTTTCTCCCGTAGGGGGGTAGCGCCGTCAGTGCACCTTACGGGGTGCACTGTATGAATTACTAAAGGTTCTCTGCAGCGACCCTTCGGCCCCTAGCTGCAACCCCTTTCATTCCTTTTGCTGTACCTCCATTCATATTATCTTCCACATTGCTATCCACCATCTCTCCTAATAATTATTTCATAACAAATATTTCATATTGCAGCTGCGAGGTTTTCCTCCTGTTACACCTTTGTAACCTTTTACTCTCAGTTTCCCTTCCAGCAGTGAATGACCTCGTAGGTCCCAGCGCTTGGCCTTTGGCCTAAACTCTATATTCCATTCCATTCTGTAAATCTTTTAAGATATTGCTGTATCTCTTTCTTCAGAGAAGGTTCGATGTTTTTTTGTTTACTGAACCATAGTTTGACAAGGGTTGACAAGGGCATTGCATTGCTCATCCATTTGTCTTCACATTAATAATAATGAAAAATGCTTCTGTAAGAAAATGCAAACTTGAATTGATTATGTATTCTGCATGATTGTTGGATATAAATGATTGCAGAAAGGCATAAGTAAACATTTAGTTCTATTGTGAACATGAGATGTTTTTGGAACTTTGAAGAACGGAATGGCTCCAGAGCTGTGGTATTACTCTTGAGATACTGAATTGACAGAGAGGTTATAAACAAATATGTGAAAGGGAAGAAGTGATGGATGTATATGAATTATAAAAACGTATCATTGTGAAATTTATACAAGGGTTACGGAGAGGCTGGCTATGAGGAAGGTAGATGGAAGGGTTTTGAATAATAGAAGGGATTGCTTATTGCTCTTTAGTGGAAGAACAGTTGGATTTACATAAGTAAAGGTGTGCGGATCAAGTACTTGTTACGAAACGGCTGTGTCAGGATATTTAAGAGTGAAATGAAAGCTATATGTGGTATACAGTGATCTTCGTAGAGATGTGGTTCACTTATGAAGAAAATAATACTCTCTTATTAGTGGTGTGAAGTTCTATTGAATCAAATTACATCTTATGTAGAAATGTGTACACAGTAGACAGATGGTTTGTTGTAAAAGTGCATTACTTACTGTGGTATGTTGTCCTAAATTCAGTTTGATATTTGTGTGACTGGAGTGATTGTATAAGTTAAAGAGAGTAGAATATAGAAGTGAAAGTGTATGGGATAAGATCAAGATTTATTAATAAGATTAGAAAGTATTGATGTTTTTTTTATAGATAAGTGAACTTCCATACTCTTCAAATATTTGAAAGTAATTTTATAAACTGGTTAGAATGAATATTAGCAAGAGTTGGACAATGAAGGTAAACAAAGATGAGAAAGATGGGGTGATGAATTTTAATCTGAAGGGTAAAAATGAAAGTGACTGAATAACAGAAGTATGTAGAAATAGTTGCTGTGGTGACATTAGATTATACAAATCAGAGCAGATGTCCCCCTCGATATGGGAACACCTTGACATGGTGAGGGGGCTCTTGAACGCCAGGAATTTGTTCCTGGGTTTGAGTCCAAGAGTCCCTTATATAATTATATATTTGTGGAATTTTCCACTTTTGCTAAAATTTATTGGACCTGTTAAACAGGAAAAGATATCATAGCTAGGATTGGGTTTATATCCGAAGCTAAATTGTGGGAACTATGGTAGGACCATCAACTGCCCGATAATATTCGGACCTGAGAGTCATCAGATTAATAGCTTAAAGGCCGAACTGTTCTTTAGGGCTGGACCACGGATTCCAGGGGAAAGGGGGTGGGGGCGGTTCTGGTTTTGGGGATAGGACTCTCGGCATTCTATCCAGTTTGCCCATAACATGATTAGGGTAAGGATGATTGTATTCTAGTAATATTGTCAGTCCTAGCAAGTGGGTTTGGCTTACACTTTGGCCACTCTAATCATGTTGTGCCAATCCCCCGTTAGGTAGGGTGGGCTGATAATATCTTTTTAAAGGTTTCAGGTTTATTTAATTTAAATTTTTTTTTGTCTCCAATCTTTATGAATAGTAACCATAAGGATTTAAGTACCCCTGGTCCCTTTGATGGTACAGTCTCAGGACAGTTGACGACAGCGGGAACCTCCTCTGACAACCTTTGTTTGGAAAAATCCAAGAAACATACTAGTGTAATTACACTGGAACCCTATGCTCCAGTGCAGAAAAAACCCAAAAGAAGTAAATGTCGTCTTGACCCAACCTTGACTCACTTTGACTCCCTCTTTGGGAGTGGAAGTTGGTCAAGATTCCTAACCATGGAAGCTGACCAAAATATTTCAGCCTTAAAATTAGAAAATTATCTATTAAATCGACATCCAACGGCAGAAATGTCGTTCAGACAAATAAAGGAGAAGACTTGGCTTATAGAAGCCACAGCAAAAAGTCAGTCCGAAGACTGTCTTTGAAAAATATAGATAACATATATTAAAGTGGAAAAACACGATACTATGAACAGCATTCGGGGTACCATTGTACTTCCTGAAAATAACAACGAACCGATCGAAAACAAAAATATATTATTAGACTCTTTCAAAAAAAGAGACCCTTATGTCCAGGATTGTGAGGTATGTTGTATCAAGTAAAAAAAAAACAATAAACAAATATTAAAAAAAGCAAAAATAAAATTGAGGTTGAAGATCTACCTCAAAAAATAAAAATTTTAGGCCAAAACAGAGAGTTTAGACCCTATGTCCCAAAGCCACTACAGTGTCAAAACTACAGTAAGTATGGGCACACAAAGAAAAATTGTAGAAATGAACCAGTATGCGCTTATTGTGGATCTGCTGAACATTCACACATTGGAAGTGCAATGAACCAAAGTGTATATAAACTGTGGGCAGAATCATCATGCAAGATCCAAAGAATGCATGTATTATTACATATACAATATAGAATTAAGAATGTTACAAGAAAGAACAGGGAGTCTATAAAAGAGGCTAAATTATAATTGAAAGTGAGAAGAATTCAAGATCCTGCTAAGAAACTTGCATATTCTTCGATAACAAAAACCAACAATGAAGCAAAAATACTTACAGATAGAACTAACAAAAGGCAGGAAAAATCTCAAGAAGAAAATAATGTTTTACAGAAAAAAATTAATACGGTAAAGAATCAAGAAACCGGCACAAAAGATATGGATAACATTTTATCGAATTCTTTTAACATGTTAATGCAAATAGGAGCACAAGAAGATACTACTACAGAAGTAACAGAGGAAAGTTGTGAAGGACCGGAAATTAAAGATAAAAAGAGACCTCTGGAGAGAACAACTCCCCCCCCCCAAAAAAAAAAAAACCTGTTATTAGAGCAATATCGGTTAAACCAAAGACAAAGGATATGACGAAAGAACAAAAACAAGCCAAGAAAATACCTTTATCTCCTAAAATAATAGTAAAACCTATGTATTCAGATATCCAAAACACTGAAGTTAAAGATAACAATGACTATGTCAAGGGAGAAGAGATTACTCCATCACCAATAATTGGTACAAGAGCAAATGAAACAAGGAATGTACATGAAAACACATGTGGATATAATGATTGTTTTGTAGAATTGTGCAATAACAACAAAAACAACAAAAGATGGTATAACAAACATTGTAAGAAATTTTATGAAATATAGAAAAAAAAGAAACCACAGATTTGAGCACCCATGAAAAATGTGGCATGTGCATTGAGCACTTAGTATATTATAAAGAAAAACAAATGAATGTCGTGAGTAAATTATTAGAAAAAGTCCAAGTTGATAATAAAAAAAAGAAAGCAAAACTCGACTGCTATAATAAAATATTTTCAATAGCTCTATTATACAATGGAATGTAAATGTAAATGGTCTACAGACCAGATTACACTTAGGAGAGATGTTATGTTTACAACATGTTAACAAAACAATATCAACATAGGTAAATATACCTTAGCATCAACATCACGAGAGGAAGAAGGAAATGTACGTACTGATATATGTACAGTCACTCAAAAATGTTTTGCATCATGTTCCAGAAGTTTTCGTTCACCTAACAGTAATTTGTTCTTTTGATATTTACAAGGAAATGTAATTTAATCTTTCTTATTCGATTTTTACGTTATTAATCATACGGTTAACAAATAAAAAAGAATGGAAGTGATAAAAAATTCATATTACGACAAATGACATAAACATTTTGAAAAATTTCACTTCAGATGATCTATGGTAGGCAAAAGAGTCAAGAAGAAACTATATTTCGAATCCAGATAAAAGATCATTGACTAATAAAATGATATTGAATAACCATCAATTTTTATATATAAATAAAAAAGAAAGAATTCAACCATTATCGTTGTCAAAAACAATTCTGAAAAAATCTCATAACGTCGTATGTTATCAGACATTCCTGACTCCACATTCAGGAAGGAAAAGTTTAAACTGTCTCGTCACTTGCACCGATAAGATAGGCAACATGAAAAGCCGCACCACAATCATTAGCTTGCATAAGACTAATGTTTCTATCGTAGATATTGCTTGGCAGCTTAGCGTAAATAAAACAACCATGTATAGAGGATACAACAACTTGGTTTGGAGAACGAGGAAAAATGATAAATTCATTGTAAAACCTGGAAGACAACCCCATTGTTGCACTACTGTTAAAGATCATCATCGGATGATCAGCTAAGGAGCAGTCCGCCTAACTCCCCCTGACAACCGATGTTGCTATAAATCAGAGAACATTGCGCTCTCCCTTCAAGTTGCTGCTCAAACCATCCTAACAGGCTACATGAGACAAGATATTATTTCATCATAAAAAAAAAAAAACTCCTGCCAGAAACACTTTGTATCAGCGAAACACAAAGAATAGAGGCTATGGTTTGCGTTATAATATAATCCAGTGGCCGATGATTTTTTTGTACAGTAAGCGCCACAAAGTGATGCGACAGATTTCAGAATTGATCGTAATTCTTCAGAAACTCTCATTGGGGTTGCCAGTTAGTAAATTTTATTCCAATTATTGTCATCCTATTTATCTGATAAAAGTATCAGTGATTAGCTATTAGAACAACAGAAGGTATTTTCCAAGTGAATGGTCAATGCTAGTTTAATCATCATTTATAAAAAAAAAGAAAAAAAAATCTCGCAAAATGAAAAAGAAACATCTGCGGCTCTGCATTAGGATGTATAGTGTTCACCTAAGTGGCTGCAGAAACTGTGCGCATAATGCGTTGGCCTAATGTGATTTATTGTAAATTAACTTTCTACATTTATAGCCTTATATCGTTGTTATTATGATTTAGCATCTGATTAAATGAAATTATAAATAAGACACAATTTGGTTGTAAATAAAAAAAAACGCAATCCTAGTTATATGCGCGTTTAGCATTGGCTACATGATTGGGCCTATTTTAATAAACAATGAAATATATTTTCCAGTTTGTTATTAAATAATTTTATCGGATTTCTCAATTGCGCATATCGTAAGGTGGAATTGCGTTCTGAGTCACCAAACAAGTATTTTCGGGACATCTTAGGTTTCGAAAACAATTTGTTTTAGTGCATAATTGAGACTATGCTTGTCCACGATCCAGAGGTTGTGCATATGCTTTCCAGAGCATAATTTTAATTCGAGGATCTCCCGAGCATGACTGAAGGCCTAGTGCTTGAATCTTAAAAAAGGCGTCTGGTTATTCTGACTAGACCAAAAAGGCCCCTGAGAGAGAGAGAGAGAGAGAGAGAGAGAGAGAGAGAGCAAACATAACAGGAGATCCCTCAATTAAAATGATGCTCATAAAGCATATGCACTCGGATCGTGGACAAGCATAGTCTCAGTTATGCACTAAAACAAATTGGAAACCTACGAAAATACGTGTTTGTATTTGACCCAGAACTACTCTAACATTTTCTATTCATATGAATATATATATATATATATATATATATATATATATATATATATATATATATATATATATATATATATATATATATATATATAATATGTGTGTGTTTATGTGTGTGTGTGTGTTGTGTGTAAGATATAAATCCCCCAAATCTCATGGATTTCTGTTATACTTAGTAATACTTGACTGGATCGAACTGACTACTGGTTGCACGGGGAAATATGATTTTTGGGTAAATATCGGAAACGCCCTTATGATGCGCCCACTCATTTTCAAATTCAGTCTTAGATTTCACGGTTGGAATATGATTAGAAAGATTTGAAGTAAAAAAGTTTGAAGTGAAAAAGATGGTGTTAATTGTAGGGTTGAGGTAGAGTGGCGGGTGGTTGGGCTGTTTCGTTTTCCGACTACACGAGGTAGTTGCTTACGACTGCTTTCTTATTATTTTTATATAGCGAGTCTGTTTCCCAGGTTTTGACAGGATAGGTCCCAGCGTCGGTCCCTAATGGTTCTATCTTTGCCTAAATAAAAAGACAATGCCCAGGAGAACTTTGTATTGCAAGACTTGCTGTGCCCGGTACTAGGCCTAATCACCTTTCTCTCTCCTCAATTTTGCTCTCTTTGTCGCATCCAAAGATTTACTTCTTCTCTTTATCTTGCTCTCTCCTCTCCCTGAAGAATATTTTTTTGCGCTTATTTTTACCCTCTCTCTCCTTTTATTTGGATATCTAGTAGATGGTTGTAAACATGATTTTCCATAAATAAGGTTTCATTATCATTGAGCTTTATAAATACGTACTTGACACACCAGAATCTTTCAACTTGGGTTTTTGTGGGATTACGCTAAAAACTATCATCGTTAAATCTTACTCTCGCTTATCAGTATATCAAACAAGTAATTATTCTCTTTAGGAAATACTAAAGATATGTTAACATAACTGGCAATCTCCTCTAAGTCTACCAGTTTGAGAAGACGTTGCTAAGTAGATTATAACTTTTCCTGCAACGTTCAAAAAAACAATCATGATTTTATAGTATTAGATAAAAGAAATATACATTTTCATTTAATCTATTTCATAATTATTTATATATATACAATATAAAAAGAATATATATAAATATATATATATATATATACGAAACATTTTAAAATTTATAGATATTAAGAAATTTAAAAACTAAAAGTCAATGAATAATCACAATTGATAATGAAACAAAATCATGACATTCTCAATGAAAATTTGTCCAAATATTTACATAAATAGTTACATTTATTCGTTGTCAATAATGAAAAGCAAAACGATAACATATATTCAGTATTTTGTGCAAGAGCCTAAATTGTCAATAACAGCATTTAATCTCCTCGGAACTGAGTCCATAAATTCTCACATATCTTGGTTCCTCTTAAAGACTCCACACAGATGAACAGTGGTTGATGAGTAGATGTTTTGATTTGGCAGCAGTGCCGTCCCATTCTTTAGGGGTCATAATGGAGAACGAGGTTCTCGATGGGATTGAGGTCTGGTGATTTGGCGGGCCAGTTAATCCGGATGATTTCAGGATGCCTTTTAAACCACTCCTGGACGACACGGCTGTTATGAACAGAAGAAATTGTCCATAGCTACGTGTATGGGGATAATGGTCAGGAAGCAGGAGGGCTCTCACAGAGGAATCAAAACTTCCTCCAGCGAAACAAAATTTCGACATACTGGTGACCATTTAACCGTTCATGAATAGGGATTAAGCCCCGAGTCCACAAAATGCCATCCAACCCCAGTGGCAATGCCGGAAATGAGAAATTCTGCCACTTAAGACATATATGCATAAATTTATCCTCAAATCTAAATAGGGGAGACAATATAAATTTATATATATATATATATATATATATATATATATATATATATATATATATATATATATAGATATTATAGATAGATAGATAGATAGATAGATAGATAGATATAGATGTAGATATATATATATATATATATATATATATATATATATATATATATATATATATATATATATATATATATATATATATATATATAATAAAAACTCCATTATTATCTTAGGCCTAAGTCAAATAGTCAAATATAATTATTCACGTAGACTAATAAAATATTATTTTGGACTAAAAAAGAATAAGCTAAGACTTGTAAGTCTCAAGTTAGATTAACCATGTAGCCCATGAAAAATTTTTAAAAAGTAAAGAATGTATAGGCCTATACAGTAGGCCTGTATATAAAATAAATTATAGTTACACATATATAAATGAATCACCGTAGGCTAAACAATTATCAGGGATTGGTTATTAATCTAATGTGGTCCAAAAACACCTAAATAATCAATTATATGCATTATTGCCATTATTATTACACGATGAACCACGCCATAATTGTTGGATCCCACTGTAGGTTAATGTTCGAACACAAGTAATCTGACATACCTTTTTTTCCTTGGACGCCAACAATAAAGCCTTCCTTTCTCGTCGTTAAAAAACGTTTTCTCATCGCACCAGATAACATTTTCCCAGAAATTGCTCTCCATAGGAAAATATTGAAGATATAAGCCAAGTCGCTGTTCTTTGTGGAATTAGGTAATATATAAGGCTTCTTTGCAGGAATTCTGCTTTCAAGTCCTTCTTCTCTCAAACGACGTCTTATGGTGGTGTTTGATATGTGGAGGCTAGTTTGTCTTTTAACTATTGTTGATGATGTTATTGGATGCTCTCTTACAAATCCAATCATCTGCCTGTCTTCCTCTTCTGTCGTGCAGCGAGGTCGACCAGATCTTCTTTGATTTTCTAGTCCTGCTAGTCCTACTTCGTTATATCTCTTCAACCATCTATATACAGTTGCTCTGTGGAGATTTAAACGTCGTGCTATTTCTTGCACTGGGTTCGTGTCCGATGCAATTCAATACATGCAGATCTCTAACTGATTCTGATGCCTCGGTTCGCGGTCTAATCACCAGCTGATCCATCTTGATTAGAGTTTACGTAATCACTGTCAGCTGATCCATCTTATCAGAGGTTTATGACCATTTTTGCGAAGTGTCAGAACAGTGTTCGTCCGGTAGCTATGACTACGGCTGATGCTGGAGGCCCTCGGTCAAGCCGCACCAACCCCACCTAAAAAAAAATACTGGTAGGCACTGGCTAGCGATGGGGTTATTAGGGCAAAGACACCCTCTTCTAGTAGGACACGGCTGGTGATTCATAGGTTGGGTAGATAATATTACGTTGGTGCCGTGGGTCGAAACCGAAGCCAAAGCTGAAGTAGAGTCCGAACGGTATATATAGTCCTAGAAGCTGAAATCAAACTACCAACCACGCCCAACTTCTCTGTTGAATCTAGACGCATTCATGGTTGATTATGCTTAATGTTACGAAGATTTTACATTTATATTATATTGCTACTTGCATGGTTTTATACGTCTTTGCTAAAATAAATGATAATACGCTATGATATTCAAAATAATTTTTTCCACATTCCTCTAAATATACGTCAGTAATGTTGGTAGTCCTGTGTTGAACGAAAATTTCAAACTGTTTCGTTTCTACAGTTTGAAGCAATAACTAAACTTTGAAATAATCAATATTACCGCAATTTTTTCTTATGATTGTTATAAATACCATAGATTTGATATTTGTGCATCATATGTTAGCTTTATTTTGCTTGATAGAGCTTTCAATGAAGGAAAAAATAAGTTTTTGAGCTACGTGCTGTAGTTGCCAGTTAGTGAATTTCGATTACAAAATCCTCTGAAATTTGTTCGTCATCACTTTTGGCGCTTATTGTGCACGAGTCATCAATATTTTGGCGATGAGTCATTAAAACATTCTAATTGATAAGCATGGTAATCTTCAAAAACTGCTGGGATTTAGCATTAACCAAATTAATGTTGAACTTCTAGCTAATTCTACAAATTCTTTAGAAACTTAGATAATAATGGAAATGGAGAAAAAATATTAAAATATAAGAACAGTTAACTTCATTAAGAGGCATCAAAATGATATGTCTAAAAGTGGCAATGACAAGAAATTTGAGAAATTACACATGATAACGGCATTATATATACCAAATATATATATATATATATATATATATATATAGATAAAATATATATATATAATATATATATTTTATATATATATCTATATATACTATATATATAAATATATATATATATATGGATATATATATAGTTATATCCTTCCACATATGAATATATATATATACTATAGCATATAGATATATATATATATATATATATATATAATATATATAATATATATATATAAATATATATATATATATATATATATATATATATATATATAAAATATATATATCCTCCAAAGATGTATAGTATATATGTATGTATGTATGTGTGTAATTATATTCTGATTGCCTTTGACAAAAATAGACAGGGGGCAAATCTGTTAGTCTAGTTCAGTATATTTTTATAATAAGTTTCACTAGTTCACAATATACATAGGATTAGTCATTCAAAAATTTAATTAATAATAATGTGAAGGAAATCTTTTACAAAAGTCGTATTTGTTGATGTTAATAAGACTAATAGTTCAACTTTAACTTATCGTATGCCTGTCTACAAAGTTCACACATATGAAGGAGATAAAACAACGATAGTAATGGCAGTTGGAGATCTGAAAATATTAAAACATAAGAACAGCGATGACCTCTGAAGTATTATAGTAACATCCTTTAATGAGCGAAAAATGACAACAGTAAGTAGTATCAGAAAAAGCCCTGTTTAAGGAAACTGCAGGTAATTTCTCGGACCCACCACTAGCGTTCAGTTGTTTCATGCGCTTACAACAGAGTTGCCAAATACCGCCAGATGTCGCTATTATAAGCTGTTGTCCGAAAAGTTTTGAAGTATGTTGCAAAACTTTCTTGAGTGATTGTACATAACAAAGTAGTTTATAACAAATATCAGGTGTTAAAATTCGGATAAAAAGCGATAATTATGTAATTTGTAATTTATACAACCAACGTAATAAAAATTATGACATTGACAACTAAAGAATTACTTAGTAATGCAAAGGAACGTACATTAATGGTAGGTGAGTTTAATGCTCACAACCCAATGTGGGACTGTAGTTGTACAGACTCAAATACAGCAGGATGTAAAATAGAAGAATTCAACGATTCATATGACATGTGCTGTATAAATGATAGCAAAATCAGCACATATTTTTCTAAAACAAATGGAACATTTTCATCAATACACTTGACTTTATGTACAGCAAACAGAGACAGATTGGATTGGAATACAGTTGACGACTTGCATGCAAGTGATCATTTCCCAGTATTAATTTCATCATTACAAAATAATCCCACAAAGCATGTCCCTCAATATAACATTTATAAAGCAGATTGGGAGCAATATGAATTCCACACTAGGAATATCCCACCACTTGAATATTTAAAAGACTATAATGAAACTAATAAATTTTTTGTTGATTTCATTAAAAATTCAGCTGATGAAGCAATACCAAAATCCAAATCTCATCCAACAAAACACAAAGTCTCATAGTGGTCTGAAAAACTAACAGAATTAATAAAAATAAAACACCAAATTGGAAGACGATTAGAAAATTTGAATAGAAAGTTCAGTAAAATAAATAAAACGTTACCGATATTAGAAGAAAATTTACAAAAACTGACTGTTATTATTAGAAATTGATACATTAAAACCTCCATATAACAAAATATTTGCAAAATTTAAAAGAGAAGTAATTCAAGGAAGAGTCATTTCACTGAGGAAATATGTATTAGGGCTCTCTGATAATACTCCCATACAAAAAAATTGAAAAAATTCCGGAAAATAAATGGTATCCTATGTCAAACCACCTAGACATGCCATAATAAAAGATGGGAAAAGAAAACTTGAACCAAAAGAAATAAATAATGTAATAGGAGCAAATTTGGCAAAAGTAAGTAGTGACAAAAATTTAGCTGAGCATTTCCGCGCAAAGAAAAATAGTATAAAATTAATAACAAATTTTAAATTACAGAAGATATATATTATAATAGAAAATTTAATATGGAAGAGTTGGAATTTGCTCTGTTGAACAGCAATAAATCTGCCCTGGAGGTGACAGTATTTGTTTTGAAATTATCTGCCATTTAGCACCTTTTTGCAAAGTCATACTTATTAGAGTTTTATAACCACTTATGGCTTGGAAATTTATTTCCTGACGATTGGCATAAGCTATAATTATTCCTATCCCCAAACCTGGAAAAGATCCCAGTATGTAAACAATTAAAGACTAATTTCTTTAACAAGTTGTTAGTGTAAATTACTAGAGAAAATGGTAAATGCTCAACTAACATGGCACATTCGAGAAAATAAAATTTTGACTCCCACTCAATTTGGGTCAAAATATAACAGATCGACACTGGATTCTCTGTCTTGGAAGACCACATATGAAGAGGATTTGAACGAAAACAAATTACTATAGCCGTCTTTTTTGACATTGAAAAGTCATATGGTACTAGATGGATATATGCAATATTAAAAACGTTACATAAAAACAGCATCCGTGGACATTTACTTAGGTTTATCTAAAACTTTCTGACAAATCGCACTTTTCAAGTGAGAACTGATGATTTATTGTCAAGTACTTAAAATGGTGTTTCCACAAGGAAGCGTCTTCAGTGGCACACTGTTTACTTTAGCAATAAATGATATCAGTAATAATCTACCTATCAGAATTGAAAGTAACTTGTATGTGGATGATATTGCCATATATTATTCAGCATCTCGCATAAAACATGCAGAGCGAATCATTATTAAAACTATAATAAAAACTGATGAATGGACCTCATCTGTAGGCTTTAAATTTTCTATACAAAAAACTCAAGCAATAATGTTTTATAAAAACAAAACGTGGAAAAAAGGTGAAGAAATAGATTTAAAAATCAGAAATCATTCCATACCAATTGGCCAAACAGCAAAATTTTTAGGATTAGTATTCGACACTCACTTGAACTGGAAAGCCCACATAACATACATGAAATCAAAATGTAAAAGAGCATTAAACCTAATTAAAAAACTATCAAACACTACATGGGGAGCCGATAGACGTACCCTTACCTACTGTATAAAGCAACAGTGCTGTCTGTCATTGATTATGGAAGCGAAATATACTGTATGGCTCTGCATCAGATGCAATGCTGAAAACGTTAGACCCAGTTCATAATGAAGCCCTAAGAATATGTTCAGGAGCTTTTCGATCATCACCAAAGCCATCTTGACAAGTGGAATGTGGTGAACTACCTCTCTCTCTCCACAGAGAGCTAGAAACAATGAAGGGTGCTCTGAGAATTCGGACAAATGATTCTCCAACCAAAAATTAGAGCTAGAAGATTGTTTGAGTCGCTAAATATAAATATACGGTTACCTTTAATAGTAAAATTACCTCCTCCTTGGACAGTGAATAAAATGAGAATTTGTACACACTTGAAATATTTATCAAAAAGTTATTCATGTACTCCAGAACACCATAGGCAACACACGATGGAACATATGATCCGAAAAGGTCCACATTACGCAATATACACTGATGGATCTAAGTCACAATATGGAGTGGGATATGCTGTAGTATCCTCAGACAATACGTATCAGTTCTCTCTACCAGATAATGCCTCAGTATTTGCAGATGAGTTATGTGGAATAGCATCAGCCATAAAAATAATTAAAGAAGCCTCAATTAATAATTTTGTGATTTAGAGCGGCCAGAAGCGCTATAGAAAGCCATTTAAAGCTATAATAAAAAAATAATATTGTACAATAAATAAAGTTTTCACTACATAAATTGTAATAATGGAAAAAATATTGAAATATGTTGGATCCCTGCCCATGTAGGGATTAAAGGAAATGAAGAGGCTGATAAAGCAGTCCACATGACAAGAGCAAATGTAAACATCCATATTTTTTACTATATAAGATATATAAAAACAATCATTGTAAGTAAATGGCAAAATATATGGAGCTAAGAATCTGAAAATAATAAATTAAAGCAGATAAAATCCAGTGTTGGAAAATGGAGTTCATCATAGAGAGAGACACACAAGTAATTTTGAGGCGTCTGCGAATAGACCATACTCGTCTGACACATGGACACTTAATGAACAGTCCATGTGGCCCTCCTCCCAATTGCCCAGATTGCAAAGTGTTGATAACAGTCAAGCATGTCTTATGTAAATGTCCAAAATAGAACCTGCAATGATTATCAAATTTTGGAAGTAGATCAATAAAGGAAATTTTGTCAGAATCTCCTACATTTTCAGTAATACTAATTCTAATGTTCATGAGGAGCTGTGATTTACTTGGTAAAATATAGAAAGTAAATAATGGAGATACGAAAGCCCTTAGGCGTCTAATGAATTTTAAAACCACCAAATTTTGAAATTTTACTTAATTTATTTTAAATTTGAATATACCTTTTTAGTGAGTATAAATACTGTATATTTGTTGTGTGAGTGTGTACCAGCATGAAAGCGAATCCTTTTTGCAGTTTTTAATTTCATTTTAATTCATTCACCACTGCCAAGTGACCTATCTGGTACCAGTGCTAGGCTTCTAGCCTAGACCTGTCATTTCATCCGAATCCTTTGGGCCAGCCCTGTGAAAGCTGATAGTCAGCTCAGTGGTCTGGTTAAACTGTTTTTAATAATAATAATAATAACAGAGCAGATGTGCTATAGTATCTGAGAATCTAGGAGCAGATGTGCGCAATTTATGGAATAAAGGAAACGCCTGTGAAGGAAGTTTTACAAATTTTTCTTGTGAAAATGAAGTGAATTTACTGAACTGAGCGAGAAAAGAAGATAAAAGATGACAGATATTGAGATGAATGTTTGCTTAAAATATAGGGCAAGGAGGGTTGGAAGCTGAAAAGCTTACAGAAATTAGACAGCTGTGGTAAATTGGTTGTAAAAGATACACAAGAGAGCTTGTGGTTTGTTTTGACCATTGTGTGAGAATAGGTGGATATAGTCAGGTAAAAATGGACTGATTTTGGGATGGAACTGTAGAAAGTAGAACTGTATGACTAAAGGAATGGCAGAATTTTCACATCTTACAGGAAAAATTTCGTAAATCCAGGAAGTGAAAGTGTGTGTACGATAAGAGGTATTGGTGAGAGTATGAAGAGCGTCTTCTTTGTTGGTGAACAAAGCAGTGTGAGGCTGTGGAATAATTGTCTCGCGGTTCATCCATAATTCAGTAATTAAAGAATTGAAGTGGCAATGATTGACACTTCAAATTGCACTGAGGCAGTGGTATTAGTGTACAGGCGAAGAACCTTATTTTTATATATATACCTTTTTTTTATTGTGCTGGAAGAAAGTTAAAGTTATTAATAATATTCTTGCATTCCTGTTAAATTCCTCATAAATTGTCTTTGTTTTGCATAGTAGAATTACCTTATTCATGTACATTTGTCCTTGGTTACATATATTGTCCACAGCGTTTCTACATATTTAGATCCCATGGCATTCCTAATGACTAACAAATTAGTGCAGTTGAAAGTTGTAGTGGCTGTTGTGTCATAGCACTATAGCCACATTGGTCCTTGGTCAGTTAGTAGAGTTAGTAGAAACTACTGATCCTCATGGGCTTTTCCATTAACTACTCATTTTGTCCTATACTATCGTTAATATTTAGTCTACAAAACACTACCAGACTTTATTCTTAGTCATCTAATTGAGGTTGCAATCAATGTTACCAGCTACTTATATGAGAGCTTACTAATAATGAAGAGGAATCTGCCCACCAGTAGGCTCTTCTTGTGCTCGTTAACCAAACAAGGCAAATTTGAATTAGAGCTTCATATGGCTGGCCGGTACTTCTGAACACTTTTCTTTAAGATATAATACTTGCTTAAAGAAAAATTTATTTTTCTCAATACTTGTAACACCTATCCAGGAGATGGTAGATACTGTATTAGTAAAATGATAGGCTACTATAAAATTGCCGTCATTATTTTTAAGGGAAGCTGTGTACTTAAAAATAATTTCTCGAAGATTGTAAGTAAGATTTGTAATTTTATAAATATTTAGTATCCTGGAAATATTCTACATAGTGGTGTATTGATAAAGTATATGTAGGTTCATACCTCTTGAAAGCCATTATCTTGGATTGGTAGATGTTATGCACACAGTGTGCCAAGCGGGCCAGTAGTGGTCTCGTCAGACTACTAGCCTCTTCAAAAAGTAACCAGAATCCTCCTTGCACGCCACCACTAACCATGTTACTGATACTCTGATGGGAATAATTTACACTTATTAATTTACAGCTGTTATAGCAACATTAACATAAATACACATATAAATTGCTAAATATAGGAAAATACAACATGAATACTTCTGATTAGGGAAATTAAGATGTTTCATGGATGGATTGGGAATTCTTTGAATTTAGTCGTTAAAATCTACAATATCATTGTCTCCATCAACAAAGTTAGAAGGGTATGTTGTCTGCCTGTCCATTTGTCTAAGTGTTAATGGGATATGTAAAGAATCGTTAATAGAATTGCATGACTGTAGGTGGAAACATTCATTTGGTGGCTGCATCCAAACGATTAACTCTTTGTGCACATCAGTACAAATCAGATAATTTTGTTTCTCCTTATTTGGTAACTGCATTTAAAAAGAATTACTTTCACCAACAATCTGAAAGAGAAGTCCCCTCTCAACTTGTAAGGTTCCGTGTTGATTCTGACAGCAAGCTGGTTCTGGTGGGTTGGAATGAGTTCTGCTAAGAGCTCATGTTTTTATTCATTTTAAGTAAAGCTGAAACTAAGCAAAGTAACCTTGACCACAGAATTGTGGCATTTTATAGGAGTGACTTCCCAAGCTTAATGTAGTATTCTCTAATCAATTAGTTTCTGCTTATATGTTAATCAACTTAAATATCTTACATAATTGAAAAAATCATGAATTACCAAGGAGTCAAAACCTGGTTTGTTCCTTTTGATCTTAAGGGGTATCATATCATGCTCCTAATTATATGAACACTTGTTACAATAAGGATGAAGCCTTCTGGTGTCTCGAAGTACTGAATTAATTGATTCAAAGAGAAAATCATGATCTGGGTAAGCACCTGGCCCGTTTTCAGTGGCAAATCACTTATCATGGCTCTTTTAAAGTACTGTAACTCATCTGGAACATTTTGGAATAACAGGGTTTAACTGTCCCATGGAGAATGTATGTCGTCGTCATAAAAATCCATTTAACTGAAATAAATGGTTCACAAGTGTTATCGACATTTCACTCATTCATTTTTTCTGGTATTTTATTTCATGGACAAATTCTTCAATTTACGTCATAACACTGTAGAGTTACGCCATGTGTAAGGGGATATTTTGTACTACTTTTTCCTTTTTCGTTTAGATTTTAATAATTTACGTACATTTTCATCTATTTAATAATTTGTTCATTTATTTTTATCTCTATAACTGATCTTACCTTTCTGTATTTCTTATTACCTTCTGTTACTTCTTTCAAATGAACACCATATTCTTTGGAAGCTTGAGTTTCAAGTCAGTGGCCCTTGTGGTCTTCTTCCGTATGAATAGGGTTCATCTACTGAATAATAATAATAATAATAACTATAATAATAATAATAATAATAATAATAATAATAATAATAATAATAATAATAATAATAATAATAATAATAATAATAGTAGTATAACAAGTAGTGGACCAAGAACACTGCCATGAAGAACACCTGGGATTATAATCTTGTAGTCACTATAGTACCCATGAGAAACTTACCCATTGAAATCTGTTAGGTAAAAAAAATAAAAACTGGTCCACCATCTATTGTTCTTTTAAATTTTAATACCAGGGATTCTTGATTAACATTGTCAAAGACAACATTCAAGTGTAGGTACTAAGATTTGATAGAAAGCTTTACAAGCACCCAGATCCTTGTGAAAGCCAAACTGCAAACTAGGGAACATATGACTACTTCCAGTATAGACAGCCAAATTTAAAATCTTTATGTAATATGGGAGTTATAGAAATGGCGTGATAATTGGCAAGAATTAGTGAACCAACATTGTTTATTAAAGTCATCCATGAATGGAAGCGGCAAAGAACAGGCCATTGCACAAGTGCAGTGTCTTAGACAACGTATATACACATATGATCAGTGTCCATCTCCCTCCACCTAAGCTAGGATAAGGAAGGACCCAAGTGGTGGCCTTTGAGAGCTCAACTACCCCTGTAGTTGACCGATTGGCTCCCCTAACCACTGATCCGTAGCTCACAGAGTCTGGAAGATTGTGTTGTCAGTGAAGTCTATCAAACACAAGTGGGACTTGAGCTTGGGACAACCTCACTAAAGTCCAGCATAACAAACTGAGCCACCTCGACTGTATAATCCAGCAAGCAGACAAGTGAAGAGCTAACCAATGAGTAGTTTCACAGAAACAAGAAAAAACAAAGATATCATTTTAAACCTTTGTACACATTAAGTTCAAGTAAAAGATAACCAGTTTCACCGGACCTAAAAGCCTAATTAGTAAGTTTAGCTTCAGGAAAACAGGATTGAAGTATCATCAGTCACATCAACCTGAAGATGTGTAGGTTTAAGAGCAGGGCCACTCTTGGAAATTGTAATTCTTTTTGATTGAGGGAAGCATGGCATATAATTTACCAGTCTAAAAATAGTACAGTAGTTATAAATCTAACAGTTGTGGATTTGGAAGATGTTATTACGGAAGTTAATGGGTTGCATTTTATCTCTTGAGCACCTCTTGGTAAGTTTCTTAGAGAGGGGAGGAGAGAGAGAGAGACCATCTTGTTTTTTTTAAAGCAGACCTATGGATGAAATGTCGTGTTTGATAGTGAAGATTGAATAAGGACAAAATATGTGCTGAGGAGTAAATGTTAAATGCCTTATTTTAATGA
Source organism: Macrobrachium rosenbergii (assembly GCF_040412425.1). NCBI lineage: Eukaryota > Metazoa > Arthropoda > Malacostraca > Decapoda > Palaemonidae > Macrobrachium > Macrobrachium rosenbergii. Next base: position 6,303,665 of record NC_089782.1, read on the forward strand.
ATTCTTCCTCTTTATGTTGCTAGTGATACTTGACTACTATTTTGACTAGAAACATTGGTTGGTAATAAATTTCAGTTGTTAGTAGTTTTTAAACACGATGTAACACTTGTAACTTATGAAATGATAATTAGACCTCTCTGTGATAATAAGCCTAGTTCAAATCCACAACTCTGCACTGACTGGTAAGTAAGCACCACGGTATACCATTAACCATTCTTTGTAGTAAAGGTTGTGAAGTAAAACATAACCCCAGAACTTTTCTTACTACGACGAATAAAGTGATTTAAAATTTTTTCACCATTTAAGAAAATTTAATGTAACAAAAGCATTTAAAAGGCAGAGTCAACCTATCAGTTATTGACATGACAAGGAGAATAAAAAAGCATGTATTTGATGCAAACATGTGAGAGCATTTTAGAGTTATGTTTGCTGCCAAATAAAAAAAAAACAGATGGTTAAACTTTCAATACCTCAGGGAAGGGTGTAATCCCAAGAAAAAGGTAATGAAAATGTTAACGATGATCAGCGATGAGAACCCCCGTGATTTATGCAGGTTTGTCACATCACTGTAGTATCAGATCTGTCATTCTGAAGCTTATTGTAAAGTTATAGTAAGTGGAGGGGTGAAATGACGTAACATTCAGTATAATTTAACACTTGCAACTGCAATACCTCAGTCAGTACTGCTTTGGTATTTGTCAAGAAGCCATTCTTAAATATCAGAGATTTTGCTCTTGAGAAAAATAGTAATATCACGAATAGTTTTATTACAGATACTTACCTGCACAGGAGTATACATAGAGCAGTTAAAAGAAGCTAGATATTGCCCAACCAGACGTGCTACACACTTAAGTGTCTCTGTTTTCCCGGCACCAACTCCACCAACTACTACACCAACTGCAATAATAATAGGGATGTATTAAACATTAGTAAAGGTGTAAGATAATTGTGTCTGATGATGGGGTTAAATAGATATTCACACATATAATTTTGTCAAACAGTAATGCTACAGCAAGATCTGATTGTAACAGTGTCAGTACTCATACTTATAATATTGATGCTTAAGTGCTCTTAAGATTCACGGAAGGAATAATTTCTGAGGTCTTTGTTTGCCAGTGACCATGTGAATCATAAAGTACTTATCTATAACCTATGATTATTGGAAATTGGGATCTTTTATTAATATTTTAAATGAATTTTTAATAGGTAGAACCCAAAGGGTATGTGTTAATTGCCAGATGTTTCTCAAGGTAGCATTCTTGGAGCTTTGCATTTTATTATTTATACTAAGGACATGTGGCAATGCCTGGAGAACAAATTGATTGTGTATGCTGATGATGTTACTCTTCTAGCTGTTTTGTCCCCTCTCTTTGCCTTACATCTGTGGTTTCAGAATCCTTGAATAGAAATATGGCACACATTCGCGAGTGGAACAGGCTTTTGGGGTATGAAGCTTAACGCTTGTAAATTTCAATGTAAGATAGTCAGTTGAACCAGAACTTTTGGTTTGCATCCTGACGAGCATTCAAGTGGTGCAGTTTTAAATGTCAGTGGTTCTATTTATGAGTTTAGGCATATCTTTTGATAAGAAATTAACTTTGAGAAGCATATTGTAGAGAGTATCCTCTAATACGCCATCTCACCGGTCAATAAAACAAATGAAATAAGGAATATGCACATAATTCATTTATTTTAGTATAGTTCACTGTAGGACAGTTCGCTTCTATAAACCTCAACCTCACCACTGCCTTTGGGGGAGGAACCACTTTAATCTTCTTTTGTTCGTGGGACTGCCGAAATTCCTTAAATTCCAGGTGCTGACCTGGCTGGAGCTAATCATCATCTGAGGCAGGTCAGCTGGCAGATTGAACATGTGCGCTCCGCCATCTTGGAACTTCTGCCATGCTGTCAGAACGATCCCAACGCCACCTAGAATGAGCAGAAACGTAATCCTAGGAATTTATAAAGAGTCTTGGAAAGACACGTTCAACCTTAGATTTGCTCGGAAGCTGCTCTAGGACGAATGCCCTGTCCCTTGCTCCATTAACCTGCCTAATTCTAACACATGGCTGACAGTAACCAGAGTATCTTTTTGCTGTGAAATTATTCACTTGCCCCCCCTCACGCTGGCCCACATAAGATGAGGAACTTCATCTCTTGATTAAGGTAAAGTCCTGGATTTAAGGTTTTTTGTCTAGTCATGTCCCTATTTGTCTCCAACTATTTTTCTGCTTTCCTTTCATAGCGTGATAGACCAATAGTGAGGCCTGTATTACTTTTTATATTTGTGCTGTTTAATTTGCAGAGCATTGACGTGAAGTGTAACGTAATCGTAAAATATTTGAGTTATTGGAATTGACTTCAGTCTAGGCATCTTCTATTCGATTCCTCGATTCCTTCGGTACAGAGCTATTTTCGGTTGAGTAACCATAAGTGTTTCAATTACAGGTTAGGAGTTAGTCAGCTGTGGATCTGTGCATCATCTTGTGTGCATAGTGGCACTACATCATTTTGTCAATGCCTTATTTTATCAGCGGGCATCCCATTGTGTTCCCTCAAGCAAATCCCCAGTCACTTGCTCTTTCATCTTGTATCATGGGGCTGTGTTTGACTGTCCCCAGAATTACGCTACTGTTCTTGTGATGTGTGTTTTCTTTTGTAAATATAATTAAATTAAACCCCAGAGTTTACCTAATCACTCCTCTCTTGAAGTAGGCCTTCAGCTGTATTTTGATGTATGTCTTTTTTTAGCTGGTCTCAAGGCCCGAGTCCAGACTTTTTGTGTTACCTAAGGTAAGTTGTGTATTTTCCCTAGTATACCTCACTGATCTAACTAGACCCCAGCTAAAAACCATATGAATGTATATAATATAATGTTTTCTCGGTTTCTTGGCATCTTGCAAAAATGTTCAGAATGTTTAGTAATTAGCTACTATATCAAAGTTTTAATTATTTTCCTCTTCCTTGTTTGGAGTACTGTTCTTCACTGTGTTCCTTGGGTGCTGACTCTCATCCAGACTCTTGGATAGAATTATGTCATCAGTCAAGTTTATTTTACCAACTCTTCATGTTGACTTGCGGCGTAGATGTAAAGTGAGTTCATTATGTTTGTTGCATAAAATATATTACAAGGACAAACATCGTCTCGTTCTTCTTTACCTGACCTAGCTGTTTTTGCTTGCAAAACTAGACAGGCTGCTTCTGCATACAGTATTTTGTTTTCCAGCACCACGTTTAATACTAGTACAGTACTCAGTTTGCATGAATTTTATTTTGGTTATAGCTAAAATGTTGAATAGTTTACCTAGTACCGTCATAGAGTCTTCTGATCTCCAAATGTTTAAGCAAGGAGCAAATTCATTCCTGCTTTCTGCTGATGTCTGAAGTCAGGTGTATTGGTTTTATTTTTTATTCCCTCATATTTAATTATTTATTGCCTTATCCTAAACTTATCTCTTTGCAGGCTGATTTCCCTTTGGAGGCCTCTTGGGTTTATAGTCTGTTGACAATGTCCACAAGGGTTTTCAGCTAAAGAAAGAGAAAAAATAAATTCTCATATAATGTTAGATTTATGACGAAGTTTCTGGAGTTCAATTATCCAAGTAGACAGTACAGTGTCAATTTTGTATACCAGTAACAACAAATGTAGTTCGCTATGCATAACCAGTTTTCATTGAAAAATTAGTACTTCATCGAGAGGTGCCATATTGCCTCTTTGTAAGTTCATAGGTCTTTACCTGTCATCATCTTTATCCCAGCAGTTCTCATTCCATGGTATAGTGGCATATGAAGCTGCAGTGTTTTAAGATGTTTTTGGCATATAATAAATAGAATGTATGTGAGATTGGTTTTAAAGAAATTACTGAAGAATGACTAAAAGAGCTTGAAATATCAATAATATTATACTAAGTAAGAAATATGAAAGAAGCTCAGAATACTTATAAAAAGATCTAAAAAAATTAACTTTACTTCCTCCATTAACAGGGTGGCTGTCTGGTAAATAGTTGAATAACATGGTGACGTGCCTGGGCTTTTGCCCTAAATATCATACATCCATCCATCCATCCATCCGTACATTTTGAGCTTCTCTGATTGTCAGATTTAATGTAATGTATTGGAATAATGAATCAAAAGGTGTTTATCAAAATTAAAGATTCCCTTATTGCAAAATCAAAAGATCGTTCAGGTAACAAAATGAAAAATACCCCTGACTTTTTGTCTTTTGTTGTGTTGATTAAAAACTAGAGGTTTACAGAAAACAAGAAAATAAATCTAATAAAGTACTCAAAAATATCTAATTCAACTTAGGTGCATGCTGCAATAGAGATGACGGCAGATCACTAAAATCCCGAGTTAAACTCAACGTAGCTTATTTGCATAGGTATTATTATTTTCTCCGGTCTTATGTAACACATAAGAGGTTGATTAACCGACAAACCTCACAGGTATAATAGATATCACATATTCTTCAGTAGTCATAAGCTGATCAAACTGAAATGAAGATTGGTGTCAGTGAACTTGGTAGTTGTGACATCAAATAATTTTGTCTGTTTTGCAAGAACAATTGTTACAAAAGGAGTCTAGATTTTCTCTTGTCTCTGGACCAAATTCCAGTCGTAGTAAATTGTATAATATTTGCCAGTCCACATTATGAAGTGCACCATTGCAAATATTGTTTCTGCTGTGTGGAATTACTTCTATTAGGGTGCATCTACCCAACAGTAAAACATCACAAAAACAGGTCAGAAACTTATAGCTCTCATCACAAACAGGTTGAATACAAATCAGTGACTTATTGGTAGTCCAAACCAGTGCTTCATATGATTACACTTCTCCACTTACAGTTGTTGACTGGTTTTCAGTCTGTTTGTGATGTTTATGTGGCAAGTTGCTGACATGTTTTAAAATGCTTTACTTAGTGTTACATTTTAATTATTGCACCATTTACCTAAATGTTCTTTTGTGAACTTATTTTTATGGTTTATATCAGCTGGTGATTGAGTTTGATGAGCTCTCATTGTACTTGGAGTTTGAATAGAGGCTTCAGAAACCCCCATATATTCGTAACAATAGTCCAAGTTTTCTACACTGATTGAAACTTGGACCTTAGCCCTCCGACCTTCTCCATTTATAAGATGACTCAAATGTTGCAGCCAAGCATATGACCATCTTTCATCATGTAAATAAAAACAAAATATTTTATGGTTGGCTATATAGGGTATTAGATTTAAAATCATGTCCACTCAATAGAAATCACATTCTTGAGGAAGGTCATATATGTAGAATACTTGCTTACTTTACATTTCTGCATTCCTTTTCTTTGGAAGCTCGTTGGTTTTGAGGATGAGGTGTATTATAGTGAAAAGAAAGATGACTAGAATGTGAAGCAAGATTAGGAAAAGGAGAATAGGGAGAGGTTTTGTAGTGAGAGAGGGAAGAGACTGTGGATGTAGCTAGCATTTAAACCCAAGTTGGAGAAGGTAGAATCAGTTGACAGACCCAATAGGAAAATGGTCTTGGGTAGAATGAAGAATTTACAGGATGGTAATGTATTTTATCATACAGCTTAAAATTTGATCTCACTAAGTTACTTCTTTTACTCAAGTATTCAGTTTTGTTGACAGGTATATTCAATTTTTTTATCTCTATATGTCATGAAGAATAGGTAATACTTCCTACCTGTTATCTGGCTTGTCTGCAATAATCATTTTTGTGGCTTCCCGAAGAGACAGGATAGTAATGATCAAGTACGTAAGTCGAGATTCATGCTGAGCACTGACTTTCAAGTTGGTGAGTTCTTGTAGTATTTTCAGGTCATCTTCTATTTTGGTTAACACACTGTGCAAATTTGGTTTAACCTTTGATTCATAGGCATTATCCAAAATATCAATGATCTGTGTACTCCATTGGATTCTTCGACAGATGTCCAGCACCTAGTCGTTACCCAAAAATGAATAATTAATTTTAATTTGTAATATTGAAAAGCATGGAAAATTCTTACCCAAAGCTTGATGTAAAGTATTTATATGTGAAAACGTAACACTCTGTCTCTTAATTTACAGTGGTCCTTGCCTATATCTTGCATAACTTGACCTTTAATATCCAAACTAATTGGTGACAGTTTATTTCAGATTGTTTTAATTAGTTATATGCCTTAAGCAATCCAAACCTGTAATGGTATATGAAGATTATCCATAGGGAGATGCTCTTTTGCATGTTTAATTATAAGTCGTTTCAGAGTGGCTCTCATTCCACTCTCAACACGGCCTATCCAGTCCTCAACACCATGATGTGCAACAACAGACTTGAAAGAGAAGTTTGTGCATATTATAGTCATAATTTAATAGTAAATCATTGCTTGACGTATTTTTAGAAAGAATCCATGTGTGAATTGCTATTTTATACCTCACGATGGTGGTGATATCAAGTAGCTTAATTTTATTATTAGAAAGTGGTTTCATTGTAAAGGTTACTTTTGTCTGACTTGATTTTAAGAACAAGACAAAGATGAAACGCTTGAAGTTCAAAATGCAGAGGTTCACAATACTATATTTTACTTTTAAAGAATAAAATGTGTAAAACAGCAAAAATAATAAAGGCAGATGAAAAGAAGCATTAGAATTCATATTTACCTTTGCTAGCTTAAGTTTTTCTTGCTGGGGAGATACGAGAGCCACTATCTGTCCGTCATGACCTCGGATTAGTCGTCCTATTCCAGTGAAAAGCCTTGACAGGTATTTATTGCAGATGTCAGCTTCCTATAAGTGATGTAGAGAAAGGATTTAATACTCTAAATTTTGGAGATGGGTTGAGACTACATTCGGCTTAGTAATTAAAAGATTGTAGAAATGCTTTTAACTTCAAGACATTTGTCAAAACAAGGTATGTGAATAAAAAATGCTACATTTTTTTTCCTAGAGAAAGAGAAGCATTACAAATTGGCACAGGCGGTGGTATTAATACTATGAGGATTTGTACAGAATTCTTTAGATAGTCTTTAGGATTCTGGAAATAACCTTATGGTAAAGCTATGCACTCCAGAGCAAGGCCCACCTTTCATCAGCCATCTTGATGAAGACGTGAGAGGTAACTGAATAGCTATATTTTATACTGCTTTGTTTAAATAATGCTGAAGTGTCACAAAAAGGTTCATTGTTTATCCTGCCATATTCTTCATTAATTCATTTATCCCCTTAGCGGGATAGTGCCGTCAGTGCACCTCGTGGTGCACTAGTGGCATTAAGGTTCTTTTCAGTGGCCCATTGGCTCCTAGCTGCAACCCCTTTCATGCCTTTGTCTGTACCTTTATCCATATTCTGTTTCTTTCATCTGACTTTTCCACCCTCTCCTAACAATTTCTGTATCAGCTCTGAATGACCTCATAGGTCGCAGCGCTTGGCCTTTGGCCTAAATACTATATTGTATTTTTCTATTAATTCATTTATTATTGCTAGAACAAAAGCCGTGTGTCATTGTTATGGCCTTTGATAACTCAAGGGCAGAACTATTCTGCAGAGCTGGGCCATAGATTCCATGGGTGGTCTGGTTTTGGGGATAGGACTCTCAGCATTCTGTCCAGGTTGCCTATAATATGATAAGGGTGAGGATGATTGTATTCATGTAATATTCTCAGTCCCAAGAAGCAGGTTTGGCTTACACTTGAGCCACCCTAATTGTGTTGTGGCATTCCCTGTGAGGTAGGGTAGGTAGTGGACATTGGGAGTCAGCTCTTACTGGTACCTTTGGTAGAAGAATGAAAACTTCATGAAAGGCTGATGATATCTTTTTAAGGGTTTCAGGTTTATTTATTCATTTTTTCTTTATCACTTTGATCTTTCTGAGTAGTAGTAAAGGATCGAGTACCCCTGGACCCTTTAACAATACCCATTTGGCACAGATGACGACCTATGAACTCTCCTCTTACAACCTCTGTTTGGGAAACCTTCTAATGTAATTACACTAGAACCATATGTTCTAGCATGGAGCAAAGGGGAATTGACCAGAAATACTTGTGAAATAGTACTAGGGATATTTGAAACCTCTTCTTATGATAATTATTTTGACAGAAAACTGATAGTAGAACCAGCCTCAGCAAAAGAAAAGTGACAAATTAAAACATTTGTTATAGGCCCGATTTTCGAGGCTTATATTTTATTTAAGTCTCTGTTTCAAGAACAGAGGTTGGTATGTCTGTATGGTAGCAAGAGCTGACTTCCTGTGTCAGCTGGTCTGTCATCTAAACATCATAAGTTATTCATTGCCCCTAACTAAATTCTAAGGTCTACTGGAATGAGATACTAGGTTACAAAACTAAAAACTTTATTGACAAAAAGTAACGAAAAAAACTTCAGATAAGCTACGAAAAAATGGAATCGAATGATTCAACATAACTATGAAAATCTTCTGAATAAGGTCCAAAACATAGACACCCAATTATTTAAGGAAATACAGAAATAACTCCTGTCATCCAAATTATAAAAGGTCATTTAATACATTCTACAGGTCATTTTATATATGATTAAATGTCACACCACTCCCTTCCTTGAAGAGGAACGTGGAGAAAAGAAGGAAGGACGGAAGGAATACCTGTAAGAGACAAGCGTTGTAAAATAAATATAGAAACACAAGATTTCACTGCAACAGGGATAAAGTCTTTTCTCCAGAGTCTGTAAGAAAAATCTAAAATGTTTTATGAGTGGTACTCACTTCACAATAGTCCTCTGGAACACAGACTCCATCTGTGTGCTTCCCTTTGTCACAGTTCACATATTATCGATACTCAGAATGGCTCATGTTGCCCCCTCATTCTCTGAAACACTCCCATTATATGGGTTTTGCAACGCACATATGAACACACACTCGTGACATCATTCGAGTTCAAGGTACGATAAGACACGCCTTCTGTAAAACAAAGCATCACGAGGTACTTGGTCACAAACGTACTTACACACTCCACTGTGATGTTCTCTTCAAATCCAGATCTATAACTGGATAAACCTTCTCGAAGGTTTTTTTGCTGACTTTGCAATCATGCACACGTGTGTTGTAACTAAGGGTCTCTGAGAACGTTGACTTTTGCTGAAAGCGAAAAACACTCAGCATTTATTACATGCTGTGTTCGTCATATGATCTCACGAAAGGTTGATACATTCTTTTCAAAGGTCACCTTCATGATCTGTTACATATTTAAGTAGACTGCTCAGTGCACACTCCAAGGATATGATATATGCACCCCAGCTGATGATGTATTCAGAAGAGAAACTTGTAGAAGAATTCAAGATCAAGGCATGATAAGAGTTGAAAGAGTGAAGATCAGTGTAGCCTTGGTTCCACTTGCAAATTTAATTATTACATTCAATTCTACCTGCTTACCTAATGTAATAAAAGCAGCATGGTTACATTTTAAGGTTAAGCAATATACCCTGAGACTGAGGAGATGTTTTTATTGTGAAGGAGGATATGGTCATATATGATCTTGTAGACAGAAGAAGGCAAGCCTGCCACATGTGTTAAGGGCCCCCCATACACGCTCACTCCAGACTGTCAGTTGGAATGAACTGAAGGACTGAAGAACTGCAGTCCTATCCACACACTATTCACTTCAGGTATAGTCTCAGTTGTTCTTGTGATTGTGTGGTGAGAGGACAGCCATGGCCACTCCTCTTACGCCAAAAGATATGGAGACACTTTGTCTGAGCACAGCTGGTGAGTTGGTAATGATGTTAACTAAAAGAAATGCAAACAAGAAAATTGGACAAGAGACTGGTTTTTGAAAAGACAAAAGCTATCTCACATGAACATTTTGTCAGAATTATTATTTGAGAAAGGCGACTGGTTAATTATCTTAGAATGGGCCATGAGACTTTTTGGAATTGCTCTCCGTAATAAAACCCTTCATAAAAAAACAAGATACCTATATGAGAACACCCCCTCGATTTGGGACCACCTTGACGTGGTGAGGGAGCTCTTGAACCCCAGGAATCTGTTCCCAGGTTTGAGTCCAGGAGTCCCATATGGCATTATATATTTGTTTGGATTAAATTCTAAGGAATTTTCCACTGTTACTAAAATTCATTGGACCTGATAAATAGGAAAAGATATCATAGCTGGGAATGGTTTTATATCCTAAGCTAAATAGTGGGAACTGTGGTAGGACAATCAACTGCCCGATAATGTTCGGACCTGAGAGATATCAGGCGGAACTATTCTTTAGGGCTGGACCACGGATTCCAGGGGGTCTGGCTCTGGAGATAGGACTCTCAGCATTCTATTTGGTTTGCCCATAACATGATTAGGGTGGGGATGATTGTAGTCCAGTAATATTGTCAGTCCAAGCAAGCAGGTTTGACTTACAATTGGGCCACTCTAATCATGTGCCATCCTCTGCTGTATAGGGTAGGGAGCGGATATTTGGGAGTCGGTTCTCACCTGTGCCATTGGTGGAAGAATAAACTATATGAAAGGCTGGTGATATATTTTCAAAATTTTCAGTTTTTTTTAACTTAAATCTTTATGACAAGTAATTTTAAAGATTCAAGTGTCCTTGGGCCCTCTGATGGCATTGTTCCGGCACAGATGATGACCGCTGCTCCAGCACAGAGCCAATCTTCTAGCATGGAAATGGACAATTCTCTGGATAATCCAAATAATCCAAATTAGAGTGGTATTAAAACCTTAATACCGTATAAAACTCCCAAAAAGAGTAAATACCGACATGACCCAACCTTGACTCACTTCAACTCCCTCTTTGGGAGTGGAAGTTGATCAAGGTTTCTAACCATGGAAGCTGACCAAAATATTTCAGCTCTAAAACTAGAAAATTATTTATTAAATAGACATCCATTGACAGATGTGTCGTTTAGACAAATAAAGGAAAAAACTTGTCACATAGAAGCCACAACAAAAAGTGAGTCCGAGGACTATTTGTCTTTGAAAAATATAGACAGTATTAACATAAAAGTGAAAAAAAACACGATACTATGAACAGCATTCAGGATACCATTACATCCTGAAAACAATAACATACCAGTCGATAAGAAAATGCTATTGGACGCTCTCAAAAAAAGATACCCAAAGGTCCAAGATTGTGAGGTATATGCTGTACCGATTTTAGGCAAATTTCTCGAATGCAATTTCTCGAAAGTCAAATTCTCGAACTCAGTTGCTCGAAAAATAATTTCTCGAACTATCATTTTCTCGAATCCCATATTTCTCGAAAACTGATATCTATTTTGTCGAGAAAATTGAATGGAAAAATTTTCATGTATTTCAAGGAAAAATATATCCTTTTGGGTTGACAAACACAAATGTTAAAAATTTATTGTAAATGAAGGAATGAAAAAAATACAAAGGTTATAATTTTATTGTATGTATGAAAATATTATCATTCAGAATGAAATACAGTATTAAAATTTAATCAATCAAAATGAAATGTTGTATGCTACACTTCGTAGATATTCTTCGACAGGCCTCTCTTCGTCATAATTTATTACAATGGTTTGTAACCTTTTTGCACGATACTTCTTTTTGCGCACAGGAATACCAACACCTCCCAAATATTGTTCAATTCGTAGCTCCTGTAGACTTTGTTCTCGTTGTAATCCTTGTATAAATTTCCAGATGGATGGATGACAAGCACTTAATTGCTGTTCGAAACCGTAATGCCAGCCCTCGACTGCATTGTTCGTCTTGGGCATTTCTTCCTTGACATAATCAAAACAGTTCCATAATTCATGTTTAAAGAAAGGAGCACGTCTACGGTTATTTCTATGCGGCCGCCCGATCCATGTATCTTCAAAAGAGTCAACCACGCTTTGAATTTCAACGGGAAAAACTTCATTTTCAATTAAATATTCAAATGTTTCTTCGACCTTGAAAACTGGTACAAATGCTAACGCAGATAACAGGCGAACCTGAATAGCAAATTCAGCATCGGTGTCGTACCGTACTTTGAAGCCATTTTCTTGAATTTTGCGATAAATGGATTTACAAAAATGAAAAAAACAGCCACGGCATTTTGTCCTTGGAAATTCATGCTCTATAGCTCTAATCATGGCCAATTCAAAGTCTATCATTATTGTGGCTGGCTCAAATGTTGGGATTTTTTCCTTTACAATCTGCAGGAATCTTTTGTAGGTCTCTTGAGTTTTGTTCGGTAATAGTGCATAAACGAGGTGTATGATACTTCCTGAATGCACACCATGTATTGTATACAACTGAAAAAAAAAATTGAAGGTACCGTCTTAAAGGTACCATCAGCGAACCAGTTTCTTGAGCGTGCTAGTAAATCGAGGTTTCTCTGTGTCGAAAAAATCAATATACGATCATTTGTGGGACCCGAGTCATACATAAGAAACAGTTCTCCTTTGTGAGTTTTGGTAAATTCTTCCGGGATGATAAGATCTTCTTGGCAATCGGGCAAAGCAGGGACATCATTTTTCTTAGCTCGTATATTGCGTATAGGCTATTCCTCTTCATATTTGATATTGATGGGAGTTTCACCGCAACAGCCCCACTTACCCCCTTTGAAGCACAAGACACTATATAATGGGGTGTATCCTGACTATTGATTGCACCTCTCTTACTTTTTCTTGGACTCTGGCAGCTTCTGACTTTAGCCCCATCTCCTGCATGATTGTGGTCACCACTCTCTTTATCTATATTATCATCGATGGTGATAGCACGAGCAGAACATTTAATTTTCTTGTACATTTCACATTTCCAATAAATTTTGTTATTTACTCCTTTGTCCTTGATATATAAATATCCTTTTAAACATAATTTCTTCCTTCCCTTTTCACTCTCAACATACGTTGCTTCCATCTTGATGGGTTGAGACTACTGGAGAAAAATATAACAGGAAAAAACTCAATTCAGAATTTTGTAAACAGAATGAGAAGCGTTTAGAATGCTAATGGCCTCTTTATGAATTGGTCTTTAGCGCTTATGGATACTTTCGATTGTGTTCGAGAAATTTACGCTTGGAATGCTAATAGCCTCTTTATAAATTGGTCTTTGGCGCTTATGGGATACTTTCGATTGTGTTCGAGAAATTTACTTGTTTGTTTTCGAGTAACTGACATTCGAGAAAATGATAGTTCGAGAAATTATTTTTCGGTCAATTGAATTCGAGAAATTTACCTTCGCGCAATTGATTTCGAGAAATTTGCCTGACACCTGCTGGACCGGGTAAAAACAGCAATAGACAAACATTAAAAATAGCAAAAATAAAATTTGAGGGTGAAGATCTACCTCAAAAAATAAAAATTTTAGGCCAAAATAGAAAGTTAAGACTCAATGTCCCAAAACCACTGCAGTGTCAAAATTGCAGTAAGTCTGGGGACACAGAAAAATTGTCGTAATGAACCGGTATGCACTTATTGTGGATCTACTGAACATACCACATGGTGGAAGTACGTAAACTGTAGGTAAAATCATCATGCAAGATCCAAAGAATGCATGTATTATACAATGCGGAATTGAAAATACTACAAGAACGAACAGGGATGTCTATAAAAGAGGCTAATTTGGAATTAAAAGTGAGAGGAATTCAAGATCCGTCTAAGAAACATACATATTCTTCAGTAACAAGAGCAAATAATGAAGCAAAAACGCAAACGGATAGAAGTAACAGAACACAGAAAAGTAAATCCCAAGAAAAAATTCATAATTTAGAAATAAAAAAATAAAATGGTAAAGAATAAAGAAACAGATACAAATGAGATGGATAATATTTTATGCAATTCATTTGAAATATTAATGCAAATAGAAACACAGGAGGATGCTACTACTGAAGTAACAGAGGAGGGTCGTGATGGACTGGAAATTAAAGATAAAAAAAGGCCTATGGAGAGAACACCACCCAAAACGAAGACACCAACTATTATTAGAGAAACATCAGTTAAACCAGAGATAAAGGAGATGAAAAAGGAACAAAAACAAAAACAAGCTAAGAATACACCTTTATCTCCTAAAATAATAGGAAAACTTATGAAGGCAAATGTCGAAAACACTGAAGAAGCGAAAGAGAACCATACCATAGATAACAATGACTATGTCAAAGGAGAAGAAATTACTGCATCTCCAGTAATTGGTACAAGAGCAAATGAAAAGAGAAATACTCGTGATAATACATGTGGATGTAATGATTGTTTCATTAAATTATGCAATAACAACAAAAACATGACAAAAGATGGTTTAACAAACATTATAAGAAATTTTATGAAATATAGAAAAGAAGAAACCACGGATTTGAGTAACCATGAAAAAGAGTGCATGTGCATTGAGCACTTAGTGTATATAAAAAAACAAATGAATGTCGTGAGTAAATTATTAGAAAAAAATCCAAATTGATAATACAAAAAAGAGAGTAAAACTCGACTACTATAAAGAAATATTTTCAATAGTTATATTATACTATATACTATGGAACGTAAATGGCCTACAGACCAGATTACACCTAGGAGAAGTACAACGGTTATTAAAAGAATATGAACCAGTGATATTAAGTTTACAACATGTTAACAAAACAATATCAACAATAGGTAAATATACCTTAGCATCAGCATCACGAGAGGAAGAAGGAAATTTAGGTGCTGCTATATATGTACATAACAAAGTATGTTATGACAAAGTACCTGTAAACTTTACTGATCTGCAAATATGGAGTATTAAAATATGAATAAAAAACGATAATTATGTAATTTATAATTTATACAACCAACCTAATAAAAATTACGACTTTGACAAACTTAAAGATTTTTACTTAATAATGTTAAGGAACCTACATTAATAGTAACTGATGTTAATGCTCACAACCCGATGTGGGACTGGAACTGTACGGACTCAAATAGAGCAGGAAGTAAAATAGAGGAATTCATAGATTCATATGACATTTGCTGTATAAATGTTGACGAAATCAGCACATATTTTTCTAAAACACATGGAACATTTTCCTCAATCGACTTAACTCTATGTACAACAAACATAGTTGACAGATTGGATTGGAATACAGTTGACAGATTGGATTGGAATACAGTTGACGACTTCCATACAAGTGACCATTTTCCAATATTAATTCCACTAATACAAAATAATCCCACCAAGCATGATCCTCAGTATAACATTTATAAAGCAGATTGGGAGCAATATGAATTCCACACTAGGAATATCCCACCATTGGAATATTTAAAAGACCACAATGAAACTAATAAATTTCTTGTGAATTTCATTCAAAATGCTGCTGATAAAGCAATACCAAAATCAAAATCTCATCCAACAAGTTAGATACAGCCATGGCTAACGACTCAGAGGAAATCAGATGGATTGACCGAATCCGGGCTATAACCTTCAGAGGCCAGGGATGCTGGCGCATCCTTCATTTCACATTCCTGGATAGTTAAATACATTAAAAGAGATGAATCCTTTGTTAAAAGAAACTGGAACAAAAATCCTTATGACTGTTATCGCGAAAAGAGTGAGAATCTTGGAAGGCCTGAAGTCCTTTCTCAGGAGTCAAAAGACATCATAGCTGAGGCAGTGGGTAGACCAAGAAAGTCTTTACGTAAATTGGCACTTGAACTAGAAACAAAAAGAGGAAAGAAGAGAAGTTATAGTGCTGTATATCGTGAGTTGAAAAAATCTGGTACCAAGCCACTTCATGTTATCAGCAAGCCCAACATCACTCAGCAACAGAGAGAAGACCGTGCATGGTTTTGTGGTTCATTTATTAAATATTGGGATGAAGCTGACTTTCAGATGAATTCTTCATTTACACAGTCAGGAAGCCAAATCAGGAAAATGACATCATTTGGGCTGCAAAGTTGGATGGTATCAGCGATGACATGCGCTATCGCCAAGTTGCGAAATTTCCTGAATGTTTGGAAATTTTTCTCTGTTTCACAGCCAATCGGTTAA
>NC_089782.1:6327079-6329579 GCF_040412425.1 Macrobrachium rosenbergii
AATATGTACATTCATCAGTGTAACTTGCAGATAATATAATTTTAACTTATCCGTCTCTCAATGATGAACTTACCACTTCTATAAAAATAAATAGAAGTGTACTTCTAAAACGGCTGGCTTTCTAACCCACCAATTTGTATCAGTATGTAAACCTTAACCCACCCCCCCCCGCCCCTGCCCGTATCCCAGTGTCTCTCCAAACATTTTTTTTAAGGTTTATGCTACAACCTTACTTTTTTATTTTGGGGGAGGGGGGAGTTATTATTCTAAGAGTGTCACGAAGCTTGCTGAGTTCCCGAACCTAACCCGTATCGGGACTCCCCTAAAAGGAAAAATTATTTTTCTTATCACAAGAAAAACCAAATTCTCGGAAACTGGTAAACGCCAAGTCCATGCGTGAATTCGAAACCACGTCCTACGACACAGAAATAAAAAATCAGTTCCCTGCAAATGAATTACACCCTACGAGGCAAAACCAATACAGGGAAATTCTCGGAAACGGGCAAACGCTCCCCGAACCAAACCCAAATTCGCGCCTTAGCTGGCCTTATCCATGCGCGAAATAAATCCAAACTTCCTACGTCCTTTGGGACAGAACCAAACCAATTCCCTGTGAAGAAATCCCCGCCCTACGAGGCAAAAAAAAAAAAAAACAACACTCACTCAATAGCTGGCCGAGTCCGTGCATGAAATAGAATACAATTTACATCTTTCGAGACATATTAAAATTCGTTCATCAAGAACAAACGAAGTCTTATTCAGACACACTGAAACCAATTCATCACAAACAAACTTTGGTCTTTTCAGGCACCCTGAAATTTGAGTCTTTTCAGACATACTGCATTTTCTAAAGGGTCACACCCATATAAGTGTTATCTCAAGATGTCTACGACATCCCGAACCCAGCAAAATGAGGACTTCAAGTTCTGTATGTCTGCTGGAAAGGATATGGGACTGTCAGCACAAACCCTGAGGGAGTGGGTCCAAGAGAGAATAGATGATGCCAAGGCAGAGAGAGAGGCTGAAAGAAAGGCAAAGAAGGAAGAACAAGAAAGAAAAGAGAAGAAGGAAGAGCAAGATAGGGCAGATAGACTTGCAAGAGAAGAAAGCACAAGACAGGAGAAAGAACAAGAATGAAAGGAGAGGTTCAAAAGGGAGGAAAAGCAGCTGGGTCTGTGAGCTACAGATGACCCAAATTGGCACTGCCAGTTCCGCTCCAGCCCCTGACGCATCTGCCCTCACTCAGACTCATACTTTTATGCTCAAGTGGACCGAGGCTGAGCCTGAGGTATGGCTTGGTTGGGCAGAGAGGGTCCTTAGCGCCTACCCACTCACTCCCACCAAAGTCTCCCTACTCTTTGGGAAATTCCTCGGAGGAAAGGGTCTGATTGCTTTCAATGTCCTCCCTGAGGTGGATCAAGGGAAATGGGTGAAAGTGCACCAGGCGATCACAAAGGCGCATGAGATCACCCCTGAATGCTGGAGACGATGCTGAAGAGGCCAGATAAAAGAAGCAGGACAGACCTGGCCTGACTGGGCGTATCAGTCAGATAGGGCCCTCTCTAAATGGATAGAGTCCCCAGGAGTCTCCACTGCCGAGGACATCCTCAAGCAGTTCAAGATTGAAAACTTTTATATTTCTCCCCTCCTGCCCTAGCCACCCATGTATGTGAAAAGGCGCCCATGACTCTAGTGGAGTGCTGTCACCTCACTGACACATGGGACACCCATCAAACCCATGCAAGCCCATTAGGACATAAAATATGCCCTCCTTCTTTCACTTCCGGCACCCCTCTGCCCAAGAATGGACACTTGCAGAAACCTGTTGTATGTGGGTTCTGCAAGAAAGCCGGGCATTCCACTGAGCAGTGCCGGAAACCAGCCCCGGGCGCTGCCCAATGCTCCTTTCAAACCCTCTCCTGGGAATCCACCAACTAACAAGCCTGCACCCTCCTCAGGGGTAGTGCCACAATGAAATTACAGCCAGAGCTGTTGCACGTTTTTTGAAGTTTATGGCTGCTCTCCCAGATGGGCGAAATGCCCTAATAATAAATCAAGTACTCCTGCCATCGCCTTGGCAGTTACAACTCCAAAGTCCTTAGGCCCTCCAGCTGAGGGTCCCATATATGTGGCACATCCTAGAGGTAGCTATCCCCACGCCAGGTCAAGGCATTTGACGATTCTGGCATGCAAATTCCCCTCATAAGGAAAGACAGAGTTCTCTATGGAGCTACCATTAACTGACGTAAACTCGTCACAATTGAGGATATCTATCAACTTGAAATTATACTCCCTACAGTTGAGTTGAGGGTCACAAGACCTCATAGATCCAAAATCTGCACCCTTGCAGTAGCAAGCTATATTCCTGGAGGTTATGACATCCTCCTGGGACAGAACTTCCAGTCCCCATCTAAGTTACAGAAATCCAGGGGTCCAAATCCCCCAAATCATGCATTAGGCATGAGTAAGCCTCAATCACCTGCATTCATTCCACTGCCAG
>NC_089782.1:6334579-6337079 GCF_040412425.1 Macrobrachium rosenbergii
GTGACATTACTTTTAATAACATACTGGAACAAATTTCTTTAACAGGACACAAGGTAATTTCAACACTGGCACAAGAGTAATTACTTTGGATTTGGTTACACATTGATAACTTTATAAAGTGACTCGAACAATGTGAATTAATTAGGATTATAAGACCAAGTATATGAGGCTATAGCAAACAAATGAAAAGAAAGGTTATTGGTCAAGAATTGAAATACATGGTTACTTAATTGTAGATATCCCCTAAAAGCATGTGGTTAGTACAGTCTGCCTTGAAGAGGCTGTATAAATGAAAAAAACAGCGTTTATTTTTGTATTTAATGACATCCCCTTTACGTGATATTCTAATAACTATACATATTCGCATTGGTAATTGTTTAGCTAATAGTTCAACGCATCACCGACTTCGATAGTTGATGGCTGACCCGCACACTGAGGTATTTTGACAGTTGTATGCGAGCGAGAGTATTCGCGAGTTTTAATTCGCTAACCTTAAACTACGCTAATTTTATGCGTCCACTGCCCACACTCGGGTACTCAATGTTATGACGGGGTGAGCAGACAAAAGATGTGGAGTGTAGGACAAACAGAGTTCTTAGAAGGAAGGGAAGGGGAAAAAGAAAAGGAAAAAAATAGTAATAATAATCAGAAGGAAAAATTAACTAGATGTTACGAAGGAAAACGTGACCGCATATGAAAGGCGGAACACGTCCCTCGGAGCTTACGAAAGGGGCATTTAAAATCATAAGGGCAAGAGTCTATGACTCGCGATTCATTAAAAAGAGATAAATAAATAACTAAAAGAGAGCAAATGATATTGGCAGTAGAGCTAAGGGAAAAAGAGTGAGGGTTTTATTGTGTTAGGCGGGAAATTAACGTCCCTTCGCCTATAAATTACGGCCCGGACTATCACGAGCAAATGATATTGGCAATAGAGCTAAGGGAAAAAGAGTGAGGGTTTTATTGTGTTAGGCGGGAATTTATCGTCCTTCACCTATAAATTACGGCCCGGACTATCACTTCAGTCCCAGGGCGAGAAAAGTGCACCCGAAGGGCGCGACTCCTTCAGGAAGAGCTGACACGCACGCCCGGTGCCAAGGTAGGGCCGCAAGGGCGTGCCACTTCTCTGTTTTTCTCAAAGATTTATACATTTTGAGGGGAATGGTATCCCGTACTTAATTGCCTCTTGTGGTGATAATTTAAGAAAAGATTAGTAGAGGATGATAAGAGATAGAAGTTCCTGAGGAACGGAAGAAGATAGTGGAGGGCCTGACATCCCCTTCTGGATTAGAGGTGCCAAGACCTTCGAAAAATGAAATGGTGGCACAGGTGCCAGGGGAGCTCTTTGTAAACTACCTGGAAATTCCCACGCCCGTAGTAATTTCGCCTCGAATCTTTCGTAATGGGACAGTCGTCCTCGGCCAGGGAAGCGGAGGGCCCGAGACCAGAGGGTGGCACGGAGTGCCACCTGGGCCTGCTGCTGCGACAGCTGACGCAGGAGTTTTCCGTGCTGGTTCTACCATGAGCCGTCGCAGCTCTTGTAGTTCATCGGCCAAGTAAGATATGGCAGAATCCTGACTTGCAATTGCGTCGGCGATGGACTGAGGCAGGGAGGAGGTGGTCGGGGGCGGCATGAGGGGCTCGCAGGTATCAATGACCAGCTCAGGCACGGGGTGTGAGGCTGCACCTTTAGGCGAACTTCCGCTGTGGTCAAGAGGAACCGTCTCTCTTACCGACGCTGGTAGCGGTGCCAGGCCGGGGAAAGAGAGGGGGGTCCGTGTTGGATTCCTTGACTGGAGATCGGGGTAGTGCTCTGGCGCTGGCACTAAGGCAGAGCCAGGCACTATCAGAGGTTTCTTGTGCTCGTCGGTCAGGACAGACAAAGCTTGGCACTGCTCGGTGCATGCAAGTGGCACCGGCAGGAATTTGGCATCTCCGGAAGGGAGATCTGATTGGGGCCCTGGAACTGGCACTGAGGCAGGGCCGGGCACTGGAATTGGGTTGGGAACTGTTCGAGGAGGCCACTGTACATCGTACTCAGGTGGCACAGGTGGGGACTGCACGTCCTCCTGGTACCCAGGGCATGCCAGTCTTGACTGAGGGAGAAGTGGGGGAGGAATGATTCGGGAAACGTGGACCCCTAGATTGTCGTGATTTCTGTGGGGACTGAAAGTCCTGTCCCAGGAATGATGTCATAGCCTCTGGTGAGATGGCTTGCTACTGCAAGATTGCAAATTTTGGATTGGTGAGGTCTTGTGACTCTCAATTGGACCGTAGGGAGTATCATTTTAAATTGATTTATTCCCTCGATCATGACAAGTCTTCGTCTATTGATGATGGCTCCATAAGGAACTCTGTCCCTTCGGATGAGGGAGATTTGTGCACCCGAGTCCTCGAATGCAGTGACTCTTTGCGCGGGGTGGCTACCTCGTGGAGGAGTCACATATACGGGCCCTTTGGCGGGAGGGCCTAATGACTTGGGATTTGTGACGGCCAAGGC
>NC_089782.1:6342079-6417079 GCF_040412425.1 Macrobrachium rosenbergii
GGTTGCTGTGAACGCAACCTTAACTCGATGTTTATATTTTGTCAGTTGGCCTCGCATAGATAAAAGTTAATTTCATTGTTATGAAATTATTCCTCAAATCGGCTGTTTATTATGAAGATTTGGCAATAATATATAAGGTAAAAAGGGTTTTATTGCATTTATTATCAGTCTATTTAATAATTTGAATCTTTTCACGTATGTCAGTGGTTATTGCTCCTAGGCTGAGGCTAGCCTACCTACAGTATATACGTCACTTAAGACACGAGAAATAAAATACTTAATGAACAATTGGCTTTAACAGACAATCTTCCGCCCCTATTAGTACGTTAAAGGAGGTTTGACCTTGTGTGTATATATATATATATATATATATAT
Organism: Macrobrachium rosenbergii; assembly: GCF_040412425.1. Classification (NCBI taxonomy): domain Eukaryota; kingdom Metazoa; phylum Arthropoda; class Malacostraca; order Decapoda; family Palaemonidae; genus Macrobrachium; species Macrobrachium rosenbergii. The sequence goes on from NC_089782.1 coordinate 6,342,455, forward strand.
ATATATATATATATCTATATATATATATATATATATATATATATATATATATATATATATATATATATATTATATATATATATATATATATATATATATATATATATATATATATATATATATATTATATATATATATATATATATATATATATATATATATATATATATATATATATATATTATATATATATATATATATATATATATATATATATATATATATATATATATATATATATATATATATATATATATATATACACACATATACATACATACATACATACATACATACACACACACACATTTATACACATACATATATATACATACAGGCAGTCCCTGGTTATTGGTGATCCGGTTTTACGGCACTTGTCTAGCGACGAAAATCGGCAATTTTTGGCGCCGATAAATGCTGATTTCTGCTTATCGGCACTGATCATTGGGTATTGGTGCCGATACATTTCACTGAAAATCGCTGATTTTTGGTTATCGGAAATTTTCGATTATCGTTACGCCATCAGAACAGAACCCCGCTGATAAACGGGGACTGCCTGTATTATATATATATATATATATATATATATATATATATATATATATATATATATATATATATATATATGTATGTATTTATGTATATGTATAATTTTAAAGAGAAATCTGAAAGGTTCTTATACCTGTATATATTGCAACAAAGGAAACTTCTTCCCAACCAGTCTCACCAGCCTTAAATAATACTCCCCCTTGACTTGGGACCACCTTGATGTGGTGAGGGGGCTCTTGAACCCCAGGAATTTGTTCTAGTTTAAATCCAAGAGTCCCATATATCATTATATACTTTTTGGATTAATTTTTTGTGCAATATCCCACTTTTGCTAAAATTTATTGGACCTGATAAATAGGAAAAGATTTTGTAGCTCGGAATGGGAACTGTTGTAGGACCATCAACTACCCAATAATGTTGGGACCTTAGAGATATTAGATTGATACCTCAAAGGCAGAGCTATTTTGCAGGGCTGACCACAGATTCCATGGGGGTTTAGTTCTGGGGATAGGGCTCTCAGGCATTCTATCCCAGCTTGCCCATAATATGATTGGGGTGGTGATGATAAGTATTCTCGTAATACCTTTGGTTTTAGGAAGCGGGTTTGGCTTACACCTGTTGTGCCATCCCTTGTAGGGTAGGGTAGGGACGCAAACACTTGGGAGTCGATTCTCACTTTTCCATTGGTGTAAGAATAAACTCCACGAAAGGTTGATGATATCTTTTTAAGGTTTTCAGGATTATTTATTTATTTAAAAAAAATTTTTTTTTACTTCAATCTTATGACAAAATAAAATACTCCTTGGCCCTTTGATAGTAGTGACTCTGCACAGTTGACAAACGCTGGAACCCTCTGACAACCTTTCTTTAAAAAAATAAAAACTTATGTAATTACACTGGAACATTATGCTCTAGTACAAAAATCCAAAAGACCCAACCTTGACTAACTTCAACTCCCTCTTTGGGAGTAGAAGTTGGTCAAGGTTTCTAACCATGGAAATGGAACAACAAATTTCAGCCCTAAACTTTTCCAACTTTAAGAAAACATCCAATGGCAGAAATGTCATTCAGACAAATAAAAGTAAAGACGTGGCTTATAGAAGACAACAAAGAACCAATCTGAAGACTATTTATCCTTAAAAAGTATAGATATTGTGAATGTAAAAGTATAGAAGCATGACACTATGAACAGCACTCAAGGTAATATTGTACTTCCTGAAAATAATGACGAACCAGTCGATAAGAATATGCTGTTGGACTCTCTTAAAGCGAGATATCCCAAAGTCGAAGATTGTGAGGCATATATAATACCAAGTAAACAGAATAATAAAGTATTAAGAATTGCAGATATAAAATTTGAAGGTCAAGATCTAAAAATTTTGGGCCAAAATAGAGAACTGAGACCTTATGTTCCAAAGCCACTACAATGTCAAAATTGTAAAATATGGGCACACAAAGAAAAACTGTCGAAATGAACCTGTGTGTGATTATTGTAGATCTGACGAACATGACACACAATGGAAATATAGTGAGCCAAAGTGTGCAAACTGTGGGCAAGATCGTGACTCAAGGTCCAAATAATGTATGTACTATATATACAATACAGAAATGTTAAGAAACTTACAAGAAAGAACTGGGATACATATGTTAGATTTAGATTGGAACTTGAAAGTGACAGAATTAAAGATCCATGTAAGAAACTTACTTATTCTTCAATACCAATAACCAGTAATTAAACAAAAATGGGACACAACTAGAAGTAACGGAGCACAAAAAAGTAAGTCTCAAGAAGAAATTAATGCTGTAGGGAAAAAAACTAAAATGATAAAGAATAAAGTAACAGATACAAATGGTTTGGATAATATTTTATCAGATTCATTTAAAATATTATTGCAAATAGGAGCACAGGAAGATACTACCACAGAAGTAAGAGAGGAAAGTCGTGATGGGATGGATTTTAAAGATAAAAAGAGACCTTTGGAAAGAACATCACCCAAAACGAAGAAACCAACTATAATTAGAGAAACATCGGTCCAAAGACAAATTTAAAAAAAAAACAAAACGAAAATAAGAATATATCTTTTATCTCCTAAAATAATAATAAAAGCCTATGGATGCAGATATCCCAAACACTGAAGAAAACAATAATATAAGAATGATTATGTCAACAAGAAGAATAAAACAAAAAATATGGTATAAGAGCAAATGGATGTAATGACATGAAAACATTGTAATGATTGTTTTGTTGAATAATAATAAAAAACATAACAAAAGATGGTTTAACAAACATTACAAGTAATTTTATGAAATATAGGAAAAAAGAAACCATTGATTTAAGCATCCATGAAAAAGGTTACATTTGCATTGAGCACTTAATATATATTATAAATATAAACAAATGAATGTCGTGAGTAAATGAGAAAGAATCCAAGTTTATAATACAAAAAATGAAAGCAGAATTCGACTGATGTAACATATTTTCAGTAGCTATATTATACAATGTAACGTAATTGGTCTACAGACCAGATTACACCTAGGAAAAGTACAACGGTTATTAAAAGAATGTGAACCAATGATATTAAGTTTACATGTCATCTAAACTGTGTCAGCAATAGTAAATACACCTGAGCATCAAGATCATGAGAGGAAGAAGGAAATTTAGGTACTGCCATATATGTATCTAACAAAGCAGTTTATGACAAAGTATCTGTAAACATCGCTGACTTGCAAATATCAGATATTAAAATCTGAATAAAAAAGATAATTATGTAATTTACAATTTATACAACCAACCTAATAAAAATTACGATATCGATAAACTTAAAGAATTACTTAACAATGCCAAAGAACCAACATTAATAGTAGGTGATTTTAATGCTCACAACCCAGTGTGGGACTATTGCTGTTCAAACTCAAATAGAGCAGGAAGTAAAGCAGAAGAATTTGTGGATTCAAATGACATGTGCTTTATAAATGATGACGAAGTCAGCACGTATTATTAAAAAAACACATGGAACGTTTTCCTCATTAACCTTTACTCTGTGTGCTTCCAGTATAGTAGACAGGCTAGATTGGAATACAGTTGATGACTTGCACACCAGTGATCATTTCCCAATATTTAATTTTCTTATATTACAAAACAGTCCAGCAAAACATGTCCCTCAATATAACATTCATACAAAAGATTGGGAGCGATATGAAATGCACACTGGGAATGTCCCACCATTTGAATATTTAAAAGACCATAATGACACTAATAAATTTTTTGTAGATTTCATTAAGAATGCTGCTGATAAAGCAATACCAAAAACAAAACCCCATCCAACAAAACACAAAAGCTCCATGGTGGTCTGTGAAGCTAACAGAATTAATAAATATAAAACACTCAACAGGGAGACGATCAGATAATTTGAATAAAAGATTCAATAAAATGAATAAAACATTACCAATATTAGAAGGAACTTTACAGAAAATGATTACTAGAAACTGATACATTAAAACCTCTCTACAACAAATTATCTGCGAAATTTAAAATGGAAGTAATTCAAGGAAGAATCTTTTTATGGAGAAAATATGTGTCAGATCTCTCTAATAATACTCTCATACAAAAAATTGGGCAAAAATTCAGGAAAATAAATGTTGCCCATGTTAAACCACCTAGACATGCCATACTAAAAGATGGAAAAAATTACTTGACCCTAAAGAAATAAGTAATGTAATAGGAGAAAACTTGGCAAATGTAAGTAGTGATAAAAATTTAGATGAACACTTCCGCACAAAGAAAAATAGTATAGAATTAATAACAAGTTTTGAAACAGTAGAAGATATAAATTATAATAGAAAATTTAATATGGAAGAGTTGAAATTTGCTCTGTTGAATAGCAGTATATCTGCTCCTAGAGGTTACAATATTTGCTTTGAGATGTTCTACCACTTAGCACCTGTGGCAAAGTCATACTTATTACTGTTTTGTTATCATTCATGGCTTTGGAATTTATTTCCTGATGAATGGCCTAAAGCTATAATAATTCCTGTCCCCGAACATGGAAAGGATCCTAGTAATGTAAATAATTACAGACCAATTTCTTTAACAAGTTGATTGTGCAAATTACTAGAGAAAATGGTAAATGCTCGACCAACATGGCACTTTCGAGAAAATAAAATTTTGAGTCCCACTCAGTTCGGGTCACAATGTAATAGATCTGGAAAAGATTTTCTCTCTAACTTAGAAGACCATATACATAGAGGATCTGAACAAAAACAAATTACTATAGCCGTCTTTTTTGACATTGAAAAGGCATACGATAACACTTGGTGGAATGCTATATTAAAAAAGTTGCATAAAAACAGCATCCATGGACATTTACCCAGGTCAAGCACATTTCCAGTTGAAAATGATGTTCCACAAGGCAGCGCCCTTAGTGGCACACTGTTCACTTTAGAATCAGTAAATTACCTATTGGATTAAAAGTAACATCTCGGATGATTTTGCCAAAAGCATCTGGCATAAAAATAAGAATAATCAATAATAAAGCATAATAAAAACAGATTAATGGGCCTCATCTGTAGGCTTTAAATTTTCCATGTTTTATAAAGATGAAAAGAGGAAAAAAGGTGAAGAAATAGATTTCAAAATCAGAAACCATTGTATACCAATTGACCAAACAGCAAAATTGTTGGGATTAGTATTTGATACTCACTTAAACTGCAAAGCCCTCATAACATACATGAAATCAAAATGTAAAAGAGCATTAAATCTAATTAAAAAACTATCAAACACTACTTGGGGAACCAATAGACATACTCTTACTATACTGTATAAAGCAGCAGTAATGTTTGTCATTGATTATGGAAGTGAAATATATGGCTCGGCATCAGATGCAATGCTGAAAAAATGTTAGACCCAGTTCACAATGAAGGCCTTAGAATATGTTCAGGAGCCTTTAGACCACCACAAACCTCATCTTTACAGGTTGAATGTGGTGAACTCTCTCTCTCTCTCTCTCTCTCTCTCTCTCTCTCTCTCTCTCTCTCTCTCTCTCTCTCTCTCTCCCCATAGAGAGCTAGTAACAATGGAGAATGCTCTGAGAATTCAGACAAGCGATTTTCCAACCAAATAATTGTTTGAATTAAGAGATGTATTTATAACCAGTCATCCTCCACTTTCCCAATTAGAGCTAGATGATTGTTTGAGCCGCTGAATATGAATGTAAGTTACCTTCAGTAGTAAAATTACCTACCCCTTGGATAATGAATAAAATAAGAATTTGCACACACTTAAAATAATTATCAAACAGTTACTTGGATACTCCAGAACGCCATAGACAACATACAATAGACCATATAAGCCGAAAAGGTGCACATTACGCAATATACAAAAATGGATCTAAATCAGAACGCGGAGTAGGATACGCTGCAGTATCCCAGACAAAACTTAAAAATTCTCTACCTAATAATGCTTCAATATTCACAGCAGAGCTGTGCGCAATTGCTTCAGCCCTAAAATAATTAAAGAAACATCACTCAATAATTTTGTGTATTTTAGTGTCTTGATAAGTGTTATATAAACTATTCAGAGTTACAAACCAAAAAACGATATTTTACAACAAATTAAATTACTTCAATAAATTATATGATAATGGGGGAAATGTAGAAATATGTTAGATCCCTGCCCTTGTAGGGATCAAAGGAAATGAAGAGGCTGAGAAAGCAGCCAAAGAAGCAACCCATATGACAAGATCAAGCGTAAGTATCCCTTTTATTGATTATGTTACACACGTAAAGGTGGGCATTATAAGTAAATGGCAACATATATGGAATGAAGAACCTTTGAATAATATATTACACAATTAAAACCTGATGTTGTAAAGTGGAGTTCATCATATCAGGGAGATAGACATGCACAAGTAATTCTGACATGTCTCCATATAGGTCATACTCGTCTGAAAGATGGACACTTAATGAGCAGCCCACGTGGCCCTGCTCTCAAGTGCTCAGAGTGCAAGGTGATGATAACGGTCAGACTTGTGTGAGTGCCCAAAGTATGACCAACAGCGACTGTCAACTTTTGGAAATAAATTGATAAAGAAAATTTTGTCAGAATCTTTTGCATTTTCAGCCGTTCCGATAAGTAAATAACAAAAGCATGAAAACTATTAGTGTTTATTGAACTTTAAAAACAACAAAATTTTAAAATGTTGCTTAACTTTTTCTGAATTTTTGTATACCTTTTTAGACTGTATGTACGGAAACATGCGTAAATGTGTTTGTGTGTATGTATGTTCCAGTATGAGAGCATGAACCTTTGTGCAGTTTTTAATTAATTTTCATTCATTTATTATCATACTGAAAGACCTATCTGGTCCCAGTGCTTGGCCTTATGCCTATACCTGGTATTTTGTTCTAACCCTTTGGGTCAGCCCTATGAGAGCTGAAAGTCAGCTCAGTGGTCTGGCTAAACTACTCTAATAATAATAACAACAACAACGTAAGAGATATGAGAATAAAATTCATTTTACTCACTTTAAAATGAAGAACTGTGGATATTACTCGCCCTTTCACCAATTCTCTCCCTCCCTCTGTATATGGGTAAGCTCTTAACACTTCCTTTGTTCAAAGGTGCTGCCTTCAAAGATATAAATCCTTGCTGGAGGTGGACAATTGGCAAAAGAGGAAAACAAAAGAGAAAGTGCCAGGCCCACAGCAGCTGAACATGTGCCCTGCCACCATGACACCTGGGAAGGTGACCTCACCATGCGGGCTTGCGGGGCTGACCCCACGTGCGTGACCCTGTAGAAAACAGCGGGTATTGACTGCAATGTTGCCTATAAGGATGCCCAGGCATAATTCCCCGAAGCTACATAAGGGCCATGCACTGGCAGTTAGGTCTGAGAAGTGCCCAGAACTTAACCCAGGACACTTGCTGCCCTTCCCTTTTGCCTGTCCCTTGTACTCCCTCCACGTGCTTGTCCTCAAGTACCTTTTGTAAGTGGCATCCCTTCAATTTCATCCTTCCATTGCTGATGCCCTATCGGACAAGGACACCGTCATCCTGACGAAGGTAATATACTGGAATAAGGTTTCTTTTAGTCAGTCACGATCATGTTTATTCCTGTCTGATTTTATTTTGTGTTCCATTGTGTGAGTACCCTCAGTGAATTTGTGTTAAAGTGTCAAGTGTTAATGTAGTTGTGCATTAGTGTTTGTAACTGAGTTGCTGGGCACCAATCTGTGCATTCCCTGTTCCCTTAGAGTGCGTTATTGTTTCTTGTAAGTAGCCGTCTTGCATCTCATTGTAGATTGGCCTTGACTGTGGAACCAAGTCTGGCTCTTTCCCATGTGCAGTGGATGCCACGCCCTATTCTACCCCTCTACGATGTTCCTTTCGTGAAGACATCGTCGGCATAGAATATTTATTCGGATTTGTAATCCATTCATTTAGCAAATTCACTGACCCTTAATGAGAGACTGCCGTTAACAATAGTCACATGGCTTTTCTTTTGGATAGAATATTCTTTCTCATGCTGCCTGTAGATTTGCGACACAACGCCAGAGTTATCAAATTGAACAAGGGGGCTCTCGAACGAGGGGAAATCATTCCCCCCTGTTTGACTCTAAATGTCTCTCTCTGTCCTCTTTTTCTTCTGTTCCTGTTTTACTTCTTCCTCCAGCTTATTTTACAATTCTCTTCCATCTTCCTATCCACCCGCTATGACTACCGCTTCTATATATGTATATGTATGTGTATGTATGTATATGTGTATGTGTGTATATATATATGTATATGTATATATGTGTATGTATATATGTATATATATGTATATTTTCCAACTTTTTGGCTTACATTGTGTGGATATTTCCACCTTCATTAAATTTCCTGTCTTTGTGAAAGGAAAGGGCATCATACCTTGGATTGGGGTTCATGTTCGAAGCTAAATGTGGGAACTGTGATGGGGGGCATCACCCAATCCGATGATGTTTGGACCAGAAGGGTGTTAGTATGATGTCATATTGACACCCTGAAGGCGGAACTATAGATGAGATCAGCCCGTGGATTCCAGGGGTGGGCTGTTATTAGGGGTAGGACTCCCGGCATATTTTCCGGTATGCCCACCAACATAGTCAATAAAAGTATTGACAATGTAAATGTAAAAGTAAAGAAGCATGACACTATGAACAGCATTCAGGGTACTATTGTACTTCCTGAAAATAATGACGAACCAGTTGATAAAAATATGCTGTTGGACTCTCATAAAATGAGATATACCATGCTGTTGGACTCTCATAAAATGAGATATACCAAAGTCCAAGATTGTGAGGTATATATAATACCAAGTAAACAAAATAATAAAGTATTAAGAATTGCAAAAATAAAATTTGAGGGTCAAGATTTACCTAAAAAGAAAAAAAAAAAAAAAATCGGAACCAAAATAGAGAACTGAGACCTTATGTTCCCAAGTCACTACAATGTCCAAATTGTAGTAAATATGGATACACAAAGGAAAAACTGTCGTGATGAACCTGTATGTGCACATTGTGGATCTGACGAACATGCCACACAATGGAAATGTAGTGAGCCAAAATGTGTAAACTGTGGACAGGATGATCATGCAAGGTCCAAGGAGTGTGTGCACTACATATACAATACAGACTTGAAAATGTTACAAGAACGAACAGGGATGTCTATAAAAGAGGCTAAGTTGGAATTAAAAGTGAGAAGAATGCAAGATCCATCTAAGAAATATACATATTCTTCAATAACAGGAACCAGTAAGGAAACAAAAATACATAGAAATAGAAGTAACGAAGCAAAGAAAAGTAAATCACAAGAAGAAATTAATGGCCAAGGGAAAAAAATTAAAATGGTAAAGAATAAAGAAACTGTTACAAATGATATGGATAACATTTTATCAAATTCATTTGAAATATTAATGGAAATTGGAACACAGGAGGACGCTACTACTGAAGTAACAGAGGAGGGACCTGATAGACTGGAAATAAAAGATAAAAAAAGGCCATTGGAAAGAACACCCAAAACAAAGAAACCAACAATTGTTAGAGAAAAATCGGTCAAATCAAAGATAAAAGATATGAAGAAAGAACAAAAACAAAAACAAGAATATACCATTATCTCCAAAAATAATAGTCAAACCAATGGATACTGATATCCAAAATACCGAAGAAGTGGAAGACAATCGTACCTTAGACAATATTGAATACTTAATAATGCCAAGGAACCTACATTAATAGTAGGTGATTTTAATGCCCACAACCCAATGTGGGAGTGCAATTGTACAGACTCAAATAGAGCAGGAAGTAAAAAGAAGAATTCATGGATTCATATGACATGTGCTGCATAAATGGTAAAGGAATCAACACATTTTTCAAAAACACATGGAACATTTTCCTCAATTGACTTAACTCTATGTACAACAAACATAGTAGATAGATTAGATTGGAATACAGTTGACGACTTGCATACAAGTGACCATTTCCCAATATTAATTTCATTATTACATTGGAATACAGTTGATGACTTGCATACAAGTGACCATTTTCCAATATTAATTTCATTATTACAAAATAACCCCACCAAGCATGTCCCTCAATATAACACTTGTAAAGCAGATTGGGAGCGATATGAATTTCACAAAAGGAATATCCCACCATTTGAATATTTAAAAGACCATAATAAAACTAATAAATTTCTTGTTGATTTCATTGCAAATGCAGCTGATAAAGCTATACCAAAATCCAAATCTCATCCAACAAAACACAAAGTCCCATGGTGGTCTGAAAAACTAACAGAATTAATAAAAGCAAAACACCAAATTGGAAGACGATTAGATAATCTGAATAGAAAATTCAGTAAAATAAACAAAACATTACTGATATTGGAAGGAACCTTACAAAAGCTGACTATATTATTATTAGAAATTAGTACATTAAAACCTCTATATAATAAAATATCTGCAAAATTTAAAAGAGAAGTAATTCAAAGAAGAATCATTTCATGGAAGAAATATGTATCAGATCTCTCTAATAATACTCCCATACAAAAAATATGGGAAAAATTCAGGAAAATAAATGGTAACCAGTTTAAACCACCTAGACATGTCATAATAAAGGATGGGAAAAGAATGCTTGATCCCAAAGAAATAAGTAATGTAATAGGTAAAAATTTAGCAAAAGTAAGTAGCGACAAAAATTTAGATGAGCACTTCCGAACAAGAAAAAATAATATAGAGTTAATAACAATAAATTTTGAAACTGTAGAAGATATTTATTATAATAGAAAATTTATTATGGAAGAATTAGAATTTGCTCTGTTGAACAGCAATAAATCTGCCCCTGGAGGTGACAGTATTTGTTTTGAAATGATCTGCCATTTAGCACCTTTGGCAAAGACATACTTATTAGAGTTTTATAACCACTTAAGGCTTCGAAATTTATTTCCTAATGAATGGCGTAAAGTTATAATTATTCCTATCCCCAAACCAGGAAAAGATCCCAGTAATGTAAACAATTACAGACCAATTTCTTTAACTAGTTGTCCATGCAAATTACTAGAAAAAATGGTAAATGCTCGACTAACATGGCACATTCGAGAAAACAAAATTTTGACTCCCACTCACTTTGGGTCGCAATGTAACAGATCGACATTGGATTCTCTATCTAACTTGGAAGACCACATACGAAGAGGATTTGAGCGAAAACAAATTACTATAGCAGTGTTTTTTGACATTGAAAAGGCATATGATACTACATGGAGGTATGCAATATTAAAAATGTTACATAAAAATAACATCCGTGGACATTTACCTAAGTTTATCGAAAACTTTTTGACAAATCGCACTTTTCAAGTGAGAATCGATGTATTATCAGTTACAATTCCACTTGAAAATGGTGTTCCACAAAGAAGCGTCCTTAGTGGCACACTGTTTACTTTAGCAATAAATGATATCAGTAATAATATACCTATTGGAATTAAAAGTAACTTGTACATGGATGATTTCACCATATGTTATTCAGCATCTCGCATGTTTTAATCTCGCATAAAACATGCAGAGCGTATCATTAATAAAACTATAGTAAAGATAGATGAATGGGCCTCATCTTTAGGCTTCAAAATTTCTATGCAAAAGACTCGAGCAGTAATGTTTTATAAAAATAGAAAGTGGAAAAAAGGTGAAGAAATAGATTTAAAAATCAGAAATCTTTCCATACCAATTGGTCAAACAGCAAAATTTTTGGGTTTAGTATTTGATACTCACTTGAACTGGAAAGCCCACATAACATACGTGAAATCAAAATGTAAAAGAGCATTAAACCTAATTAAAAAACTATCGAACACTACTTGGGGAGCCAATAGACATACCCTTACTTTACTATATAAAGCAACAGTGCTGTCTATCATTGATTATGGAAGCGAAATATGTGGCTCGGCATCAGACGCAACGCTGAAAACGGTAGACCCAGTACATAATGAAAGTCTAAGAATATATTCAGGAGCTTTTCGATCATCATCAACATCTTTACAAGTTGAATGTGGTGAACTGCCTCTGTCTCTCCAGAGAGAGCTAGTAACAATGAAGAGTGCTCTGAGAATTCAGACAAATGATTCTCCAACCAAAAAATTATTTGGATTAAGAGATGTGTTTATAAATAATCATCCACCTCCTTTCCCAATTAGAGCTGGGAGATTGTTTGAGTTGCTAAATATAAATATACAATTTCCTTTAATATTACCCCTCCTTGGACAATGAATAAAATGAGAATTTGTACACACTTGAAATATTTATCAAAAAGTCATTCATATACTCCAGAATACCATAGACAACACACAGTAGAACATATAATCCGAAAAGGTCCACATTATGCAATATACACCGACAGATCTAAGTCACAATATGGAGTGGGATATGCTGCAGTGTCCCAAGACAAAACCTATCAGTTCTCTCTACCAGATAATGCCTCAGTATTTACAGCTGAGTTATGTGCAATAGTGTCAGCCATAAAAATAATTAGAGAAGTCTCATGTAATAATTTTGTGATTTATAGCGACTCCAGAAGCATCATAGAAGCCATTCAAAGCTATAATAAAAAAAGCAATATTGTACAACATATAAAGTTTTCACTCCATAGATTGTATAATAAGGGAAAAAATATTGAAATATGTTGGATCCCTGCCCATGTAGGGATTAAGGGAAATGAAGAGGCTGATAAAGCAGCTAAAGAGGCGGTCCACATGACAAGAGCAAGTGTAGACATCCCTATTAGTGACTTTACAAGATATATAAAAACAGTCATTGTAAAAAAATGGCAAAATATATGGAACGAAGAACCTGAAAATAATAAATTAAAACAGATAAAACCCAGTGTTGAAAAATGGAGTTCGTCATATCAGAGAGAGACACGCACAAGTAATCCTGACGCGTCTTTGAATAGGCCATACTCGTTTGACACATGGACACTTAATGAACAGTCCATGTGGCCCTCCTCCCAAATGCCCAGATTGCAATGTGTTGACAACAGTTAAGCATGTACTGTGTGAATGTCCAAAATATAACCTGCAGCGATTATCAAATTTTGGAAATAGACCAATAAAAGAAATTTTGTCAGAATCTTCAACATTCTCAATAGTACCCATTTTAATGTTCATGAAAAGCTGCGAGTTAATTGGTAAAATATAAAAATTCAGTCAATCAGTATAATGAATTTTAAAACAAGTAAAATTTATGATTTTACTTAATTTATTTTGAATTTTAATATACCCTTTTAGTGAGTATATATGGAAGCAAGAGTATAAATGTATTTATTGTGTGTGTTCCGGTATGAAGTGTATGCCTTTTTTACAACTTCTAATTTCATTTTCATTTTCGTTCATTCATCATTGTCGAGTGACCTATTAGGCTCCCAGTGCTAGGCTTTTAGCCTAAACTTGTCATTTATCCTAATCCTTCAAGGCCAGCCCTATGAGAGCTGATAGTCAGCTCAGTGGTCTGGTTAAACTATTTTAATAATAATAATAATAATAATAATAATAATAATAATAATAATAATAATAATAATAATAATAATCTGTCTTCTGTTTAGGGCAATATACAGCACTTCCTACAATGGGAGGCATGCTAGAATTGATTCCAAAGAGTGATGACGTAATGACAGACCACCACTTGCAGCCATGACCGCTGGAGTGCAAGATCTCTTTCACAGCCTCATTATAAACTCTCTCAGCTTTTTCACAGACAACCTGAGCTTGACTTCTAAGCACTCCACAAAAAGTCTGATCAATTGTTCCTCGGTAAAAGATATGCTTCTTCTTTTCAATGGTTTTATTTTTAATATACATTAATAAGCTAATTACTGATGGTTAGGATAGTGAAATAGGAAAGGACTGTTAGATTTCACTTGCGAGTAAACTTTTTGTGTGTTTAACCCGAGGGAGCTTAATTCAAAGTTAAAAGTGTATTTGCTTGTTGCTTGTAGGGACTATAGTATTTTTTTCTCTTTTGGTAGCTTTCTATATATGCTGGTTAGAGTAATTGGGTCAGTTGTTGGCGAAACTCCTCAAATTTTTCCCAGCTACCCTTGGAAGCATATCCCAGTCCTGAGAAATCGACAGTAGTTAACCTTGATTCTTACTGACACGTCGTGATAACTTGGGAAGTGGATGAAATGTTGAAAACTGGCTTCATGTATGGTGAAGGCACATTTTGACTGTTCTCTCTTGACTGAAATATCTAGGAGGGTCAATTTACCATGTTTTTTCCCATTCAGTTTTCACTTTAATAGTTGGCAGTAGCATATTTATTCTCTTAAAAATACACTGAAATCTCCACAGCTTGTGTCCTATAATGTAAGATAATGTCAAAATCCACGTATCTAAGCTAGATTATGTTTGGAGATCAAATGAACGGTAGTATTTGTTTTGTTGTTGTTCACCAGAATTTGGTAAGTAGGGCTTCTATCCGACAGCCGAATTTTTGTTTATAAAAAAAGTAAAATTAGAACAAAACGGAGTCGTCCTGGTGGCGTAAAGCTGTTAAAGCTTTTGAAACCTCCTTGGGAGCGGATTCTTGTTGTTTTGCTCCCAAACATTAAAAGAAGCACCGTTTATCTTTAACATTGTTTTTGTTGTAGCCATTTATAGTGCAGCAGATAATTGCATATTTCATAAGAATCGTTCAGATAGTGAAACAAGCATGAAATTTTGCACAAGTGCTCTTTAAAGTTCCCTCTATCAGAAAAGGGCGCTGGCCACGCAAAAAATTTAATATGGCGGCCAAATTCCAAGATGGCGGCCAGTATCGACAGATTTTGGCTAATTTTTCACTAGAATGGCATGTATTTGCTTCTAGCAATATGGTAAAGCTCTTCCATACTATTTCTTGTGAATATTATGTTTCTGTAGCTTCCCAGTACAGTTTACCTTTAAATATGGGGTCTATATGGCTGCCAAGAAAAGGTAGAAACAATAATTATAATGAGAAATAATGCCCGTTCAACAATTATCGTTTTAAGCATGGATCTTGGTTTCTGTGGTTTTAGATCCTAATGAGGCCATCTCTTTCGAATAACTCATCAATTTTGAAGGAAAATTAATAAATGTAAAAGAGTGTATGTCTGCACACAACCAGGGCACACTGGTGACATCACTGCTGTGTAACTCAGCATGGGGTTCAGTGCCAGCTAATCCAGCTTTACTAATCCTGTAGTCTTAGACTAGTAGTTGTAGTATAGTTTAGTTTAGTGTCCCAAATGCTTTCTAACAGCCCCAGACCAGCTATAGTTAGATAGCCGCACCTGAATAGACAGGATGTGCCAGCGGGGAGAGCCGAGCCAAGGGTATGGGGCCTGTACATGATGGTTCATGTACTTACCCGGATGGTGTACAGATCACACGGGACTTAAATGGCACTGGATGAATGATCGGGCTAGGTGTAGGGAGACCGAACCCAGTTGAATCCCATACAGGAATGTGTGCTTTGTTTAAGGTGGTAAAAGGATAACCCTCGGCCTTAATCAAAAGTGAAATCATGGCAGAATGTGATGCCAATCCAATATTGAGCAGTAGAAAAACAAACTGGAGTTTGTGTTGTCTTTTGTCAGAAGGACAAAAGAGGTGAGCACTTGACATCACCTCAAGTCATCATGTCCTAGACCATGATGGGTACACAATGCTGGCAAGGAACATTCCCATGTTCAGTGAAATTAATGAAATGCCACTGATAATGGATCCAGCAAGGCTGGATGAAGGTGATGGCATAGAGGCCACTCTCAGGAAAAATGCAGCAAAATACCATGTGAACTGTCGCTTGTTGTTTAACAACACTAAACTGGACCGTGCAAGAAAGCGACAATCCAATGACCAGACCAGCAACACTGAGACTAGTCGCAAAACTGCGCCGAACCAGTCATGACAATGAAGTTTGCATTTTCTGTGAGAAAGTGGCACCTGCATCTGATCTCAGACAGGCTAGTACTAAGGGCCTTGACTTGAAATTGCGTGAATGTGCAGAGATACTTAGTGATGGCAAGCTCCTTGCTAAGTTGACTGGTGGGGATGTCATTGCACAGGAGTTTAAGTATCACCATGCCTGTCTTTGTGCCCTCTACAACAGAAAAAGGTCCTACCTGAGGAGCCTTGAGAAAGACCAAGGTAGCACTGAGTCAGAATCAGATGTGTATCCACTAGTTCTGTCAGAACTGATGACATACATTGTTGAAAACAACCTTTGTTCAGATGATCCAGTCACATTTCGGCTGGCAGATATTTGCCACCTCTACCAACAACGTCTGGAACAATTAGGTGTAGAGTCACCAAGTGTAAATTCCACGAGACTCAAAGACAAACTTCTGGCAGAAATTCCAGAACTTGAGGCTCATAAATCTGGCAGAGATGTATTACTTGCATTTCAAAAGGATGTGGGAAAAGCACTTGCTCAATCATCTGATCTTTCAGAGGCAGTTATCATTGCTAAAGCAGCAAATATTCTCAGAAAGTCTATACTTGATCATCAGTCACGGTTTGATGGCACATTTTCTGAGGCTTGTGTACGAAATTCTGTGCCTCCTCCCTGCTCCAGTTTGTAGGGATGGTTGAGCATGGGGCTGACATCAAGTCACAGTTACGATTTGGAGCATCAAAGTCAGACCAGGCCATTGCACAGCTCATGCAGTTCAACTGCTACTCCCGATACAAAGAGGGAGCAACAACTCATAGACACTCCAAAGACAGAGAAACACCATTCCCAGTCTACATGGGACTCTCAGTCTATGCCAAAACTAGGAAGAGAAACCTGGTTGAAATGCTACATCAGTATGGCCTCAGTATCTCTTATGACAGAGTACTGGAGGTCTCTGCACAGTTAGGAGATGCCACAGTTAGCAAATATGTGGAGGAGGGTGTGGTCTGTCCCCAGTACTGCGAAAAGGGTTGTTCACCACTGCAGTGATGGACAACATCGACCACAACCCATCTGCAACTACTGCCACTACCTCCTTCCATGGAACTAGCATCTCCATATTTCAGCACCCCACCGAGGAGAACACTGGACAGGAAAGACAGCAACTAAAGTTTGCACCTGAGAAAGTGAGGTCGGTGCCTGAATTGCCGGACACATTCACAAACATCTCACCAGCTTCCTTTCAAACAAAGAACCCTGTGCCACCAAACACTGCAATACCAAAGCCACCCACAGATATCTTGGGGCCACAGCTTGCACTGGAGTATCAGTGGCTAGACAAGGTCATAGTCACCCAGGAAATAGACGATGCAGTGAATCTGACGTGGTCAGCTCATCACGCTTCAATGAAGAGAAGCCCAGAATTTGAAGTAACCATAACTTCATTGCTTCCTCTCCTGCGTGATCAGGCTCATTCTGTTGCTACGATCAAACACGTGATGCAGAAAGTGCAGGATGTCACTGATTTTCTGAACCCTGGCCAGATACCCATAATCACAGCTGATCAGCCAATCTATGCCGTAGCAAAGCAGGTGCAATGGCAGTGGCCTGATCAGTATGGCGAAGACAAGTATCTGGTAATGTTTGGTGGTCTGCACATTGAGATGGCAGCAATGACATCTCTTGGTACTCTTCTTCATGGCAGTGGTTGGACAGGAGCTCTGGTGGAGGCAGGAGTTGCTTCATCTGGAACTGCAGAATCCTTCCTGTCAGCTGCAAGTGTAACCAGGACACGGCAGATGCACCAGGTTACAGCCTCTAGTTTGTACAAACTCCTGAGGACAGCATACACTGACTACTGTGCTGAGAAAGCAAACAACAATGAGCAGGCATTAGAGTTTGAGGAGTGGTGTGACCTTCGAAGACAGCAGAGTCCACAGTTCCACTTCTGGCACATGGTGTTGTCTATGGAACTTGTGATATTCCTACTGATCAGGTCCTTCCGTGAGGCCAATTTTGTCCTCTACTGCCAGGCATTGCATGAGCTGATACCCTACTTCTTTTCCAACAATAATACAAACTATGCTCGTTGGCTGCCTATTCACCTCAGGGACATGCTTACCCTAGAGAGTTCACACCCAGAGTTGCACAAGGAGTTCAAGGCTGGCAACTTTGTTGTGCACAAGACCAGTCGCCAGTTCTCAGCAATGGCTCTTGACCAAGCTCATGAGCAGACCAATGCCTTTATAAAGGCTGATGGCGGAGCCATTGGGCTGACTGAAGATCCGTCAGCACTCAGAAGATGGATGGTGGCTGGCCCAGAGATCATCCGCTTGGTGTCTGCATACGAAACAGAGGTTCAAAGTAAGGAGTCTAATGAGCAGACAACACACCATGAACAAACACCTCATGCGCAGAAGACATTCTTGGAGAGAGTCAGCAAGCTGTCATTGGCTTTGCAACACTTGGGAAGTCCTTTTCAGGAAGAGAGCCAGGATCTGTATTCCATTGACAACAAAGACATTGCCCACCCCAGCTCAGCAGAACTTCTACAGACACACCTTGACAGAGGCCGCACTAAATTTCAGAAGTTTTCAGACTCTTTGGCAAACAATGCAGTCTCCTTCTATGAGCCGATAAAGAAGAACAGAACTGACTTCTTCAGGCAAGAAGCTGCTCCTGTAGAACAGTCAAAGCAGAAACTTCTGAAGGAGGATTGCCAGCTTTTCTCAAAGCTATTTATATCCTGTCAGAGCCGTGAATGTGATCTGCAGGAATTCTTCCAGCACGAGAATCAAACATTCCCAGCTTCCCTTAGTGAGGGTGGTAGGCTGTACACATGTCAGAAGTCTCAGCTGACCTCGGTCCTGGAGAGTCATGTTACACTAGAAGACAAAGAACCAAAGACTGATGTCCTCATTGTAGATGGATCAGCTTTGGTCCATGCCTTGCCACCAAAGAAAGGAAAGACCTTTGAGGGCTATGCACTTTGCAACTTCTTGCCTGTGATACAATCCTATAGCAGCAAGTACACATCATCACATCTTGTATTTGATGTATACAATACATCCAGCCTCAAAGCTGAGACCAGGCTCAACGTGGTCAAGGAGGAAGGCGCAAGGTGACAGACAAGAACACAATTCCATCCAACTGGCGCAATTTCCTAAGACACGATGCCAACAAGACAGAGTTGTTCCAGTTCCTGGCAGACAAAGTTGCCCAGATGTCTGCCACAAATGTTGTCATTGCCACGAAAGGGTCTGCTGTCCTCAGCACTCATGAGGCTAGTCTTCAGGGACTGGAAAAGTGCTCTCATGAGGAAGCTGACACCGCATCTTTCTCCATGCCAAATATGCCACAGAACATGGAGCCAAGACCATCACGGTTAAAGCAAATGACACAGATGTTCTTGTCGTTGCAGTCAGTGCTTTCTCCACTCTCCACAATCTAGGGCTAGAGAAGCTATGGGTGGCATTTGGCCAAGGCCAGAGCCTGCGCTGGATTGCTGTGCATGACCTGTGCAACTCTCTGGGCCAGGAGAAGGTGAATGGCATGCTCTTCTTCCATGCGTTCACAGGCTGTGATACAGTGTCAGCCTTCCGGAGCAAGGGCAAGAAGACCGCCTGGCAGACATGGAACATCTTTCCAGAGGCCTCCACTGTGTTCTCCAAACTGAGTCACTACCCTCTCAGAGTGGAAGAGAGTGACCTGAAGGTCCTGGAGAGTTTTGTCATACTTATGTATGAAAGATCCAGCACTGCTGGCACTGTGGATGAGGCTAGACTTGATATGTTTGCCAGAAAACAAAGGGCATATGAGGCCATTCCACCAACCAGGGAGCTCTCCTCCAACACACCAAGCGTGCTGCGTACCAGGCTGGTTGTGTGTGGGGGCAGGCCACCAGTGTCAGCCACAGCCAGAGAACCCTGCTGAGTGGGGATGGCAAAAGTCTGGTGAAGCATGGCAAGTCCTCTGGACAACCAACTCGCCCTTAGCCAAGAGTTGCCAACAGCTTACCAAATGTGGATGCAAAGCAGGCTGTCGGAAAGGTGCAAGTGCTACAAGCTGGGTCTTCCTGCACAGCTCTGTGCACTTGCAAATGTGAAGTCTAGATAAATATTGCCCTCTCTTCAGTAAATAATCTAGCTTGAGCATCCAACATGTCATGCTATGCCTACCTTCTTATCCTCGAATTTTTTCAAAGGTGTAGGTTGAGAGACCTATACATAGATTGGTTGCGTTTAGTCCGTATTTCTCTTCTTTTCTTTTTATGGTTACAGTCTTAGACACAATGTTGTATGTGACCATACCATTACTATTTCAGTTGAAAATAGCATATTAGTTAAACTGTCTGATCACATGAATATACCATTAAATAAAAACAGTTGGTCTCTATGTCTGCTAGCGCTGTGGATAGAAAAAAAAAACTTTTATGGCAACCATTTTGTACGCCATCTTGGTTACAATTCATTTAGTAAGGGTTTTCAATAAAATGTGTGGTATGGAACATTTTTATAACCTAAAAGTCGAGGTTTAAAAAAAAAAAACTGGCATATTCCATCCAATAGATGCTCCCAAACCAGTGAATCTCAACATAGATGGCGGCCATTTTGAAAAATAGCCGCCATCTTGGATTTTCAGGTGGCCAGCGCCCTTTTCTAAGAGAGCGTAGTCTTAGGAATGTTTGTGCCAAATTTCATGCTTGTTTCACTATCTGAACGATTTTTACAGCAATCTGCTGCACTATTAAGGGAACTCGAACGCATTTAAGTTGTTAGGACTAGGAGAAAGGAAAAAGAGCCAGCATTAAAGGGAGTTACTCTTCCAGAGATAGGAATGGAATGAACTGATGCTAAGGTCTTGTAACTTTCTCCTCTGTTTCAATGCATCATGTAAATATCATTTATTACTTATTGTGCTCAATTGTTCAAACAGGTATTTAAGAATATTTTGAAATTAATTGAACTAACATATCCCTAATGATAGTTACAGAAGCTTTGAAATAGCTCAAGATTTAGATACAACTCTTTGCTAGCTGTGTGTTCTAAAAATCGTAACCTGAACTCACAGGAACACAGGAAATTGAAACAAAAAGTACGAATCTTGGCCAGCTTTGTTATTTTCAAGGGGACTCTTCATTTGCCTCCCCTATCTTTTAGAATAGACTGTTGGAACAGTTTTTATTTGTATATTCATTGATTTCTATATGTATTTTATTTTTTTAGGGAAAGACTGAAAGGAAATCTTATGTGGAGCATGAGAACGATGGTGATTTAACATATTCCTATATGACCAGATTTTGGTCTTCAGTTAAGGAAGGACCTATAGTTGCCCTTTCATTTCCTAATATAATTTATATATTCGAGAAAATAGCGTATACTTTAAAAGAAGTTTCTTACGACGAATAAAATTGCTGACAGAAAATGAGTCATATAAATTTGTTCAACATTACCTTGTCATGACTTTAGTCCAGAAAGCAGTTGAGGCAGCGAACATAGTTGCCTGAAGGGGGAAGACCTCATGTGCCGTAACTGTGCTGAGAACAGGGTCAAGAGCCTTCCATTCCTCTTCAAACTCCTTCATCGCTGTCTGAAGTGGATATTTTATGACGAAAGGATACAGCAATAAAACTAAATGTCCAAAATTCAATTAAGTATCCGCAGGATTAGATGAAGACAGTATGCATATACTTACTTGTTGCCTATAATCGTGTTTTTCTTTTTTCTGAAAGATACTTTGACATTGATATATGTAACTGTAAAACAATTGTTTCTTTTTATTTTGCTTAGACGGGGCATTGTGAAATTTTAAAGTAAATATAATGAACTATTTTTATTGCTCATATTCTTTTTGGACTTACCAGAGTTCCTTTGATAATGGTGTGAATATTTTTCCATTTCACTGTCTCATGTTTTATGTGAAGAGCGTGTTGAGAATGGAGGAGGAGGTGAAGGGTGATATCTGTGCTTAGGAGCAGCGACTCCAATGACCCTAGATCTCCCAGTTGGAACACATCCTTCCTAACATAGTCGACTACTGGAATTGTAGAGGCCTCCCAGTCTTGAATAACCTGTTAGTTGAAGAATGGAAGACCTTTGACACAGTGGTTAATTTCGATCGTAAAATAAATGGGAACAATTACTTCTCATTCTTATCAAGTAGATATTTCCAAGCGAGATATTATTGAGACAATCTGAAGCCCTATGGAATACATTATATATACAGCTAAGACGAGGAAAGGTTCAGGAGGCAACGTAAAAAGGTGCTACGGATCCGATAGTTGGGCAGTTAATCTTGACATTTACTGTAATTCTCTCAAGACAGTATGTTTACAATACAAATGATGGAGCCCCATCGAAATCTAGGGTTAGTACAAACGTAAAATATAAAATCACTTGCAAGATAGAAAACTGTATCTCTCCATTAAAACTACATATTAACCAGAACATCCCTGAAAAGGAGGGTAAGCAATCGTAAACCTCAGTGAGCAATATTCAGCAATATTCTCAAAATCACAACCTGCTGCGACTTTTCTAAGATGTAATAGAAAACAGAATTGATTAACATACAGAACTAACACCAAAACGACATCATTAGAAGACGTGTTTATAGATATCTTCAAACTATCCCTAAACAACCAATGGCAAAATGACTGGTTCTACCTGCTAGAAAGAAAATTACTTCTCAGTAAGACAAATTCATTAGACGACCTAATCCCCGGTAAGAAAGAGGAAGCATGTCAAGATTGTTACACTAACTTTGTTAAACATTGCTGTAGATGGTGCTAAAGACGAAAGCGTGCACGTCACGACAAGTAAATTAACGCGGAAATAATTAATTGTTTTTTATATAAAGAAA
Organism: Macrobrachium rosenbergii; assembly: GCF_040412425.1. Taxonomy (NCBI): domain Eukaryota; kingdom Metazoa; phylum Arthropoda; class Malacostraca; order Decapoda; family Palaemonidae; genus Macrobrachium; species Macrobrachium rosenbergii. The sequence goes on from NC_089782.1 coordinate 6,365,269, forward strand.
TATAAACTGAATAACATTTTATCTTCACAACCTAACGATCAGTGAATCTTTTTTTTAGAAAATTGGAAAAGAATGAAGTTATGACAGTCTAGTCAGAGTTGGATATTGTGTATATACTCTTGTATGTAGATATGTATATATATATATATATATATATATATATATATATATATATATATATATATATATATATATATATATATATATATATATGTGTGTGTGTGTGTGTGTGTGTGTGTGTGTGTGTGTGTTTGTGTGTGTGTAATTGCATGCGTGCGTGCTTATGTGGCGCTTGCTATTTAGGCAGTTTTGTAAAAAATAATTTTTCATGTGTATATGAAAGATATAATAATCATAGTGATAATGACAATTGTAAATGGAAATATGTACTATTTGAATAATTTCTGTAGCAGTGAAGAACCCAGAAATGGAGTGAGAACAAGATGCTTGTATATGAAGGTGGCGTAATTAAGGTGGCTATCCATTACCGTTTTCTGGCACGTTTATTTAATTCAAGGGCAATGAAGTTGTCATATATTTTTGTTCTGATATCCTGTTAAAGAGTTATTTGTTTGTAAAAACTTTTGTACTGTGTGTAACATGCTTTACCTCGTGTTCGAGGTTAGAGGTTCGTGCATGAGTTTGCGTGCTTTCACAGCGACGCGGGTGTAGTTGATTTTGATTACTTATCACTCTAACCTTTGAGACAGACATCCAAGTACACTACTATCTAGTAAAGGATAAAACGTAATATGCCTTTCGATGGATCCTTGGTAGCTCCCTTTGATATTTTCTCTCATACAATTCTTGTTGAAATCAATGGCATTACTTGCTTCAGTTATCTTTTTATCTTGACTTTGGATCATTCTATACTACTTGTCTTCAGGCAAGCTTCTCAGGAATAAAGAAAAGTTATCCACATTTCTTTCCATCTACTTAGTGTAGTCGATGGACCGTTTCCTTGCTCATCAGTGATATCTTCAGGATTAAATTACAAATTGGCATTCACAATTCTTATTACTGCCTGCAGACTTACCTGCTGTGCCTCAAATTTGAAACATGACGTCATTGGGGTGCTGAATTTCTACTGGTCTGTGGGTCTCGTTGTCTTGCTTGTGTTCCACAGGACACGCCTTATGCCGCTGGGTGCAACAAAGGGCTTGATTCCCATCTCGGGCCGATAATCTTGATTACTCTGCTGCTGGTAGCCGTGTTCAGGGGATGTTCTGTTGCTCATTTCTGCTTTCGGATTCTCAGAGATGTCTTGTGGTTTCCTCGAAGAAGGGAGGAAGTAGTCTGTGTTCCTTTGTATGATTAATGCAGGCTGTTGTTGATGTAGACTCAGCTTCTACTATATGTAATCTATGGAACTGGAGATCTCTGTGCACGATCTTTGTGGTTTCTAACAGTTCTTCCAGTGTTGGTATACAGTCGCCTATGTAATGTAATGCTGGAATACATCTTTCTACGGGGCAGTGCTATTCCACATTACAAAGGTGCTGACTAGGTTCTGGTGGCAGTAGACACAGAGAAATACACTTACTAGGATTCGTAGGTGTTGTCATGGCCTTGACCTCATCCTTGAACTGGTTGTGATATGCGGCTTTGTAATGCAGTGTGATGTTTCGTGGTGAGGTGGGTGTCATCCTGGTGTGTTGGCATACACATCCAACTGCCTTTGTATGCAACTTTCTATTAGGTTGCTGATGTATCTGTTATTAGTTAGGGGCTCCCTAACACATTGGAGCTCCGCATGAGTAGCTTCCCATGAGGAACATGCGTAATTGCACGTTTCACGTAGGCAGCTACCACAAAGTGTTTGTAAGTATCAGGGCACTCCCCACCGGCATTAAGGCACCTGCCCACATTAGTTGCTTTTGGTGCATGGTAGTATTGTGCCTGTCTTCTTTCTTCTCCACATTTACATCCAAGAAGGGAAGCGGGCCATCAACACCATACTGATTAGTGTAGTTTAGGCTATAGTTCCTCTTCAATGCATACTGTAGGTGGGTGGCTTTTTCGTCAGTGTCGATGGCAATGAAGATATTATCTCTATATCGGGGATATATCTTCCGTTTCAGATCGGAATTGAAGTTCTTTCTTTGACATTTGCCACGTATATAATGGAAAATCCGCCAGAGGGGGGCGGGATCCCATAGCGACACCTTCTACATTTGAAAGAGGTATGTCAATTTGTAATTTAGTCCTGAAAACGTCGCCTGTCGACTATAATAAATAAAAGGAAAGAAATGTGAATAATTTTTCCATATTCCTGAGAAGCCTTCCTGAAGAGAAGAAGTAAGGATTGATCCCAAGTCTAGGTAAAGAGATAGTCTCTGCAAATAATGCCATTGACTGTATATATATATATATATATATATATATATATATATATATATATATATATATATATATATATATATATATATATATATATATATATATATATATATATATATATATATATTGTATAGTAAATATCAGGATGTAACACGAGTTTATGCAAATATTTTGGGGAATGAAAGAAAAAGTAATTTTGAGCAAAAAATGTTCTATAAACACATGCATTTTAAGGCTTCGTTTGTCCGTGAGGGGAATTTTAAAGTAACCGTTATCGTTAACGCTGCTTTCATGTGATGGAGGTTGGTAACGGGAGGTCAGAGTAGCCTGGGATGTTGTGGGGGCGATGTGAAGTAAATAAGGCAAGTGGATTGATAGTGTTTTATTTATAATTCTTTTTCTTGCAAGTGATCTAATTTCAACAATTAGCAAACGTATGGCTTTACGTATCAACTGCTTCCCGTCTGAACTGGTCTTTAAGATACTTCGAACGCTTCTAGACAAGTACTTCTCCTCAAACCTACAATTAACAGCGTTCCTAAACTGAATTTTTATGCTAAATTTCCATTTTTATTTGATAATACTTTTAGAAAAACTTTTCACAATAGATCCAAAGTAAGTTTGGAGCCATTAAGGTCCACCTGATACCTGTTAATCCTCTCACCATCGGGTCTTTATTTAAATACAAAGATCGTTTATGCCCTTATATGTCCTCCGGTGTGTGTATAGCTATACGTGTCCTAAATGTAATTTAGGAACTTATATTGGATCCACCAGAGGCTTCTGAAGGTACGCATAGACTCTCATCGTGGAGTAAGCTATAGGACAGGCAGTAAAATTACAAACCCAGATTTTCGAATATCAGAAATCACTCTATAATGTAAAAAAACTTCAATTGAAAATAATGATTTTTCTGTTTTAGGCGAGCCTCTAGCAGCCATGAATTGGCCATTTGGAATCATTAGTGATTAAACGACTCGTCCCCTTGTTAAACAGCCAAACCTCTGCCGGCACACTGTACCTCTCTTAGTCTTTCGTTTTCTGTTCAGTTTTAACATTGCCACTGAATAGGTTGGTCCATATCTGCTTACTTTTTATATTTTTTTTTATATTGTATATATTTTAGAGATTTTGTTTAGTTTTTTATGTTGTCCTTTTTAATTGTTCCTTCTATTTTTATTTTTATTTGTAATCCATTGTGCTTAATTTTTTAAATTTAAATTTATACCAATTTTGTAATTTATGTTATTTATTTTGTACAGCCCTCGAAAATGTAATGAAGCCATTACTGAAACGTCAGAATAAATTGACCCTTTTAGCAAGTCTTTATGTCCACCTCCCCATATATATATATATATATATATATATATATATATATATATATATATATATATATATATATATATATATATATATATATAAATTTTCTGACTCACATCAGGATCAGACCCAGGTCTTTCAATTGAAAGGCAAAGGGCACTGCCCACTAGGCCATACAAGTCATAAAAAATTTGGAACCTAGTGGGCATACCTTGACTTTCAATTGAAAGACCTGGTTTAATCCTGATGTGAGTCAAAACTTGGTCCACGTGTGATTGTGTTGAATATTTCTATCATATTCACTGAGAAGGGATAATTCAAGATGAAATGCTGTCAACTGGGTCACTGCTGAGTTGGGAAGTTGGGAAAAACACGCTGGTATCCATGCAGTTAGCTGCCCAGGCAATTCCTTGTGTGTAGTGGCACTCAAAAATCCAACTTCTTTTATGACTTGTATGGCCTAGTGGGCTAGCGCCCTTGCTTTTGAAGACCTGGGTTCTATCTGATGTGAAAGTCAAAATATATATATATATATATATATATATATATATATATATATATATATATATATATTATATATATATATATAATTTTATATATATGTATGTATGTGTGCAAGTGTGTGTGTGCGTATATATATATATATATATATATATATATATATATATATATATATATATATATATATATATATATATATATATATATATATATATACACACACACACACTTGCACACACTACATATATATATATATAATATATATATATATATATATATATATATATATATATATATATATATATATATATATATATATATATATATATTTCTGACTCACATCAGGATGAACCCAGGTCTTTCAGTTGGAAGGCAAGGGCGCTGCCCACTAGGCCATACAAGTCATAAAAGAAGTTGGAACTTGAGTGCCACTACACACAAGGAATTGCCTGGGCAGCTAACTGCATGGATACCAGCGTGTTTTTCCCAACTTCCCAACTCAGCAGTGACCCAGTTGACAGCATTTCATTCGAATTATCCCTTCTTAGTGAATATGATAGAAATATTCAACACAATCACACGTGGGACAGAAGCAAATTTCTGACTCACATCAGGATTAAACCCAGGTCTTTCAATTGAAAGGCAAGGGTGCTGCCCACTAGGTTCCAAATTTTTTTATGACTTGTATGGCCTAGCGGGCAGTGCCCTTGCCTTTCAATTGAAAGACCTGGGTTCGATCCTGATGTGAGTCAGAAATTTATTTCTGTTCCACACGTTATTGTGTGTTGATTATTTCTAATATGTACATGTATGTATATAACATTTTAGTTTTTATTTCTAAATTATTAATTTCTTCTTTAGGTTTACTTTTCTGTGCTCTGTTACTTCTATCTGTTTGCGTTTTTGTTCCATTATTTGCTCTAGTTATTGAAGAGTATTTATGTTTCTTAGACTGATCGTGAATTCCTCTCACTTTTAATTCCAAATTATTCTCTTTCATGGACATCCCCGTTCGTTCTTGTAGTGTTTTCAATTCCGCATTGTATAATACATGTGTTCTTTGGATCTTGCATGATGATTCTGCCACAGTTTACACACTTAGGTTCACTGCACTTCCACTGTGTGGTATGTTCAGTAGATCCACAATAAGCACATACCGCTTCATTACAACAATTTTTTTTGTGTGCCCATACTTACTGCAATTTTGACACTGCAGTGGCTTTGGGACATAGGGTCTTAGCTCTCTATTTTGACCTAAAATTTTTATTTTTTGAGGTAGATCTTCACCCTCAAATTTTATTTTTGCTATTTTCAATATTTGTTTATTGCTATTTTTACTTTGTATAACATATACCTCACAATCTTTGATCTTGGGGTATCTTTTTTTTTGAGAGAGTCTAATAGCATTTTCGTATCTTCGTTGTTGTTTTCCGGAAGTACAAGGGTACTGTGAATGCTGTTCATAGTATCGTGTTTTTCACTTTTATATTAATGCTGTTTATATTTTACAAAGACAAATAGTCTTCGGACTGACGTATTGTTGTGGCTTCTATAAGCTAAGTTTTCTCCTTTATTTGTCTGAACAACACACCTGCCGTTGGATTTCTATTTAATAAATAATCTTATAAATTTAACGCTGAAATATTTTCGTCGACTTCCATGGTTAGGAACCTTGACCAACTTCCACTCCCAAAGAGGAAGTCGAAGTGAGTCAAGGTTGGGTCATGTCTGTTATTTACTTTTGTTTGGAGTTTCATAAGGCATTAAGGTTTTAATACCACTCTGATTTTGATTATTTGGATTATCCAGGGAATTGTCCATTTTCATGCTAGAAGATTTGCTCTGCACTGGAGCAGCGGTCGCCGTCTGTGCCTGAACAATGCCATCAGAGGGCACAGGCCTACTTGAATCTTTAAAATTACTTAACATAAAGATTTAAGTATAAAAAAAAATTAAACGTGAAAACTTAAAAAGATCTCATCAGCCTTTCATGGAGTTTATTCTTCCACCAATGGCACAAGTGAGAACTGACTCCCAAATGTCCGCTCCTTTCCCTACCCCACAGGGGATGGCACAACATGATTAGAGTGGCCCAAGTGTAAGCCAAACCCGCTTGCTAGGACTGACAATATTACTGGAATACGATCATACCCACCCTAATCATGTTATGGGCAAACCAGATAGAATGCCGAGAGTCCTATCCACAGAACCAGACCCCCCTGGAATTCGTGGTCCAGCCCTAAAGAATAGTTCCACCTGATATCTCTCAGGTCCGAACATTATCGGGCAGTTGATGGTCCTACAACAGTTCCCACTATTTAGCTTTAGATATAAACCCAATCCCAGTTATGACATCTTTTCCTGTTTATCAGGTCCAATAAATTTTAGCAAAAGCGGAAAATCCCGCAAAAATTAATTCAAGGAAATATAGAATGGTATATGAGACTCTTGGACTCAAACCCGGGAACAGATTCCAGGGGTTCAAGAGCCCCTCACCACACCAAGGCGGTCCCAAATCGAGGGGTATATATATATAAGTATATATAAATATATATGTATATATTTATATATGTATATATGTATATGTATATATATACAGTACATATCTATATATATGTATAATATATGGTTATATATGTGTATATATAAGTATATATATGTATAAATATTTATATAATATATGTATATATGTGTATATAATGTAATATATATGCATATACTATATATATATGTATACATATATGTATATATATGTATATATATATGTATGTATATTTATATATGTTATGTATGTATATGTATATATGTACATTATGTGTATATGTATGTATATATATTTATGTATATATATATGTATATAATATATAATATATATATATATATAACCATATATATATATGTATATATATATATATATATATATATATATATATATATATATATATATATATAACCATATATATATATGTATAAATATGTATATATATATGTACATGCATATATACATATATATACATGTATATATGTAATGTATATATACTTTATATATGCATTTATATGTATATACCTGTGTATGTGTACATATGTATGTGTACATATATGTATATGTGTATATATATGTATGTATATGTATATATATATATATATATATATATATATATATATATATATATATATATATATATATATATAAGTTATTTATGTATGTATATATGTGTATGTATATATACATATATACAAAAATATATATATAACCATATATATATATATATATATATATATATATATATATATATATATATTATATATATATATATATTATATAATGTACAAATACTTATACCTATGTATATATACTGTATATATATATATATGTATATATATATATATATAGCATACATATATACATATATATACATAATGTATACATATAATACACATATACATATATATATTAACTATATATATTCATATATATATACATACAGTATATATTCAGTTATATACATATACATTATATACACATATATATACATAAATATTTATATATACATATACATTTTTACAAATATTCTGCTGTACGCCCTCTCTGCATTTTTATTGTAGAAAAAAATAACACAAACAAAGACAAGAAGGCGTCTTCGTATATGCAGGGAAAGGCTGGGTATTTAAAAAAAAATTGTCTTTAGCAGAAATAGGTTAGCATTAGGGACCTAACCCACGGGGAGGGTTTTGATCCAGTAACCTCTAGTAAACGTGGTCTTAAGCTTCCTTCTGCTTTGGCTTATTCTATGTATCGGCGATGTTTGTCCAAATTTCAGACTGCCCAAAGGCATAGGCTCCGACGCTACAACCGCCCTGTTTTGACCAGAGACGGGTCAGAGAGAGACTCGTTACTGTGTGAGACACACGCGTTGTGTGTAACTAACTTCTTTGTACTTGCCCTGTTACTGTTTTCATTGGTATTAGTGAGCGGAGACAACGGCTAGTAACAAGACTTCCGATCGTCAGTTGCATGCGCAGAGACCTATGTCAACAGTAAGTTTGAAATTTGCCAAATTTTCGTCAACTCGCTAGTATCTCTTTCTGTATTTCCAGTTCCATTGTTTTCTCTCTTCGCCACCATCTACGATTGGTGCAACCAATTTACTTTTGTGAAGTCTAGTGTAAGAATAGTTAATATTGCTTAGTGACTGTGTACCCTATTCCCGTGCAGTAAATAGGAATTAGGGAAGGTTAAGTAAGTAATTTCCAGCATTTCAGGCAGTCTTGTGTCTCAATCCCATTGTTTGGAAGAGAAATAGCCTTTACCAGTACCAAATTGCATACGATATAATAGTAGTACAGACATCCGTTGTGTTAAAACTTTACTTGAAGTAAAGGGAAAATTGACTGTATCCGACTTGGACGAAAGTTCACGTAATTTCCTCGCTAGAACTACACATTCTTTCTTTGTCGGGACCAATTGGGAAGTAAGGGGGTTTAATGTAATCGATGTGTTGCAGGGTAACCCTTTATCCCTTGTATTGTGTTTCTCCGGCTGGTGGCCTTATTTAATTAAGTAATTGTCTGTCTTTAGGGTTAACGGAAACTTTTAACTGACAGGTTATGTGGGTCATTGGCAACTCAGGGCCTCATAAATTACGTTAATTAATTAATAAACCAATCAGCCAAGCCCCACACGTAACAGTATGTATATATGTATATACTGTATATGTATATATATATACATATATATACATATATATGTACATAATATATATATAGATATTATGTACACATATATACATATATATTCATTTTCATATACATACATATACAGATGCATATATGTATACATATACATATATTTATATATACAGATACATATATATATATATATATATATATATATATATATATATATATATATATATATATATATATATATTTTGTATATATATATATATATATATATATATATATATATATATATATATATATATATATATATATATATATATATAATCTTGCTTTTATACACAGTTCCTCTCTAGACGTATGTATAATCTTTCTTTTATATACAGTTCCTCTCTACTTTCCAAATCTTATTCATTCTGCCCATTGTTTGAATTGCCTGTTTTAGCCCTGTTCTAAATTCCAACTTAAAATAGTCTGTACTGGATATAATTGTTCTTAAATATTTGAAAGATTCAGGCTCATCAGTTCTTTCAACTTTTAGTGTTATTTCATTTCTTTGTGCATACTCTGCCATTACCTTCGTTTTTCTTAGACGTATTTCGAGTCCCATTTGTCTTGATGTATGCCGTGTTCTGTAGAGCAAGCTTTGCAAATCTTTGGAGTTTTGCTGATCAAAACAGCATTATCTGCATATTATGATTGAGAATTTTCCTTCGTAAATCTAATCAAAACCTTCTCTCTCATCTCCTACTAGTTTTTTTCTTTATAAAAACTATGAGAAGAGTAAACAGCAAAGGGGAAATAGCATTCTCTTGTAATACCTCACTATTTACTTCAGATTCACTTGACAAAACCATATCAACATTAAATTCTCATCTACATGAATAATTTCAGTTAGCTTTTCATATTTAATGGGGGATGCCATTGTAACGGTATTCCATAATATTGGTCTGTACATGCAGACAAATACTTTCTAGTAGTCAACAAAAACGACAGGAAGGCATTTTTAAATTCCATACACTGCTGCACAATTTCCTAAGACAGTTATTTGATCTGTGCAGCTTCTTTCGTTTCTAAAAACCAGCTTGTTCATTTCCAAGCCTTTTATCAATTTCTCTCTCAAGCCTATTGAGGAGTATAATGAATATTTTCATAAGAGCCAACGTTAGTGCAACGCCTCAGAATTTCCCACATTCAGTCATACCACCTCTCTTTGGCACATTTGCTTTGACTTCCAGTTCCCATTCATTAGGTGGCTTTGTTCCTCATCGCATATCCTTCAAAGTATATTACTGGTAATTTTAATTTCAGCTAAAGTTACATCTAGCACTTCCATCATAGCCTGGGTTTCATCTCCTAAGCTTTTAAGTTTCCTGTAAAAGAAAATTATTGAGATGGCTATTTGTCTGTCCGTCCGCACTTTTTCTGTCCGCCCTCAGATCTTAAAAACTACTGAGGCTAGGGGGCTGCAAATTGATATGTTTCGTCCACCTTCCAAGTTCCTCGCTGGGTGAGCGGATACCGTTCTCAGCTACCACTCTGTTGGTCGCGAGTTTGAATCTCCGACCGGCCAGTGAAGAACAAGAGGAATTTGTTTCTGGTGATAGAAATTCATTTCTCACTATAATGTTGTTCGGATTCCACAATAAGCTGTAGGTCCCGTTGCTAGGTAACCAATTGGTTCTTAGCCACGTAAAAATAAATCTAATCCTTCGGGCCAGCCCTAGGAGAGCTGTTAATCAGCTCAGTGGTGTGGTTAAACTAAGATATACTTAACTTTTGTCCACCTTCCAGTCATCAAACATACCAAATTACATCCCGCTAGCCTCGGTAGTTATTATTTTATTTAAGGTTAAAGTTAGCCATGATCGTGCGTCTTGCACCACTATAGGTTCCAACAACACAGGCCACCACCGGGCCGTGGCTGAAAGTTTCACTGGCGGCGGCTGAGAGTTTCATGGGCCGTGGCTAAGAGTTTATACAGCATTATACCTCTACAGAAAACTCGATTGCGCCGAAGAAACTTCGGCGCATTTATTACTTGTTTATTGTTGATTCCGCTTCAAAAACTTTGAATTCATTCATAAATACAATCAGATTATCTTCAGCTTTTAGTATATCAAACAACTTATCCCACTATCTCTTATTCATGACCTCACAAAAATGTTCTGCCTAGTGTTCTTTCTTCTGTCGATGTTATTAACCCATCTTTATTTTTGACAAAGTTCAACTTTTCCCATGGGCTATATCTACCAGAAGTGTTTATGTCCAAATCTTATTAGAAGTGGCCGTTTAGCAAAGTCATTAACTGCTTAAGTCCATTACTGCACAGCTGGGTATGTCCACTTAACCAGTTCTGGTTGGGGAAGGGTTGCTATTGCTTCCAGCCACAACGGGCTATGTCCCTTTTGGCAGTTTTGTTTGACTGTAATAACTTTGCAATTATTTTTGAAATACAATGCTAATTTCGTGTAACATTTAGCAGTACTTGTTTTATTCATAAATGGGAATAGATGAAATTGAGAGCAGGCTCTAATTAGCTAGTTACTATGAGGGAGTAGTTATCTCTCTCAACTAGCTAATTGGATACAAGTCAACTCTAAGTGGTTTGGTGGTAGTTTTCATTCTTACCTTTCCTTTATTTATTAATAATTAACTGTCTGCTGTACATCGGTGAAGGTGGCAAAATTCATTAGTGACGCTGAAATATTAGAAGAATTAGATTCAATGGACAACGATCTTGACGACAGCAGCCTTGATCCCGACCACAATATTACTGGCGAGCATACTGCAGATTCAACATCAGAGAACTCTGAACCATGTGCAATTAGAAGAAAGAAGGCAGATCAGCAAGCAAGCCAGCTTGCACATGAAACAGAAATTCACCAACTGGAAGAAAGTGCAAGAAAAAGAAAATGTAAAAAGCAAGCTTGGAAAACGAATGTTAGAAAAGAACGGTGTTCATTTGGAAAGAAATGTGTGGACACAAAGGGAAGACAAAGGCCAGAAAGAGTACCCAAACCGGTCGACTGCTCTAAGTGTAGGTATAAATGCAAGGAAAATTTTTCAGAAGAAGAACGAGTTATTATCTGCAGTGAATACTGGCGACTTGGTGACTATAATCGTCAAAAGGATTTTTACTGTCAAGAATGCATATCAACCAAATTCAAAGAGTAAGAGCAAGAGGAGACCGTAAAAAGATGAGAAGATGAGAGCAGGTAGTTATAAGTATTCCTTTAAAATCAAAGTTATTACGGAAAGGCGGGTGTGTAAGATGTTCTCCTTAAAAACCCTAGATATTGGACATGGACCCCTCGACACTGCTTTGAGACATAAATCTGACAATGGAACATTTTCTGGCTAGGACAGGGCGTGGTAAACATCCTCCTTCAAACACGACAAAGACTAAAGATATCGATGCTGTACGGAAACGTATTGAAAGTTTCCCAACTGTTGAGTCTCACTATACCCGTAAAGACACTCGTCGTAGATACCTTGATCAATGTTTATCTATAAGCAAAATTTACAGACTTTATAAAGAACAATGTGAAACACCCCATCCAGCAAAAACACCAGTACACGAAAAAAACCTATCGTAGAATCGTTTGCAATGAGTATAACCTTTCTTTTTTTTTCATCCAAAAACGATCAGTATGCCAAGTGTATTAAAAATAAGCAGCTCAAAGGAGAAGAAAAAGAAAAATTTCAGGAAGAATTTGCTGAGCATCTTAGGCGAAAAGAAGAAGCACAGAGGGTCAAAGCCGCAGATAAGGAGAGGGCAACCAATGAAAATGCATTTGTGTCTGGTACATTTGGTATGCAAAGTGTCCTTCAAATTCCATACAGTTCGGTTCCACTCATGTACTATAGAAGGAAATTATGTGCTTATAATCTTTGTGTGTATAAAGCAACAAAATCGAATGATGCGTTTTGTTATTGCTGGTCTGAGGTGGATGGTGGTAGGGGTAGCAACGAGGTCGGAACTTGTTTGTATGATTGGCTCCGCCAGTTGCCTCCAAATGTGACTGAGTTATCCCTATTTTCTGATACATGCAGTGGCCAGAACAGGAATCAGAACATGCAGCTATGTTCCTCTATGCTGTACAGAACACTAAACTGAAGACAATCACCCATAACTTCTTGGAGAGTGGTCACTCTTACATGGAATGTGATTCAATGCATGCTGCAATAGAGCACGAGAAAAATAGCACATGTGTCTACACTATGCTAGACTGGATATCCTCATTGGATAGGTCGATATCGTACTCGACTAGCACTCTCCTAGGCCCGCGTTCGATTCTCCGGCCGGCCAATGAAGAATTAGAGGAATTTATCTCTGGTGATAGAAGTTCATTTGTCGGTATAATGTGGTTCGGATTCCATAATAAGCTGTAGGTCCCGTTGCTAGGTAACCAATTGGTTCTTAGCCACGTAAAATAAGTCTAATCCTTTGGGCCAACCCTAGGAGAGCTGTTAATCAGCTCAGTGCAGTGGTCTGGTTAAACTAAGATATAATTAACTTTAACTGGATATCCATATTTCGTCGTGCCAGGCGTCGAAATCCCTACTGTATTAAGAATCTTCATTATCAGGATTTTCATAATTTCAAGGAGCTTGCACAAACTCTGATTAAAAATAAACGCATTGATGAGGATGGCAATATTATCAACTGGCTTGTGGTTAAAAGCTTCAAATTTGAGAAAGATCAACCAGGGGTTATTATGTATCGCTAGAATTATACTGACACATTCTTGAAGCTTCGTGTCTCGGGACATGATCGGCCAGCAAAGCAGAAAAACCTCTCCCGTGCATATAATTGCAAAATCCCTATTAGTGAGGCCAAGAAAAATGATCTGATCAACCTCTGCAAGAAGTTGGTGATTCCAGAAGAAGTACACCCCTGGTATGAAGCCCTCTCGACATCAAAAAATGTGAAGGACAAAGTTCCAGAGCCCTCAGTTGAAGACTCGGGAGATGATGGATAGTGAAAATACCTTTCAAGATACTGAAATAGAGGATTTATTGTTTTAAAACATTGTTTTTGTACTGCATTAATATTTTCCTCATGTATCCTTTGAATGTATTGAATAAAAGCATTTTTCTTTAAAATTGTTTAACTGCATATCCTAGTAAATTGTAGCAGAATTTTATCCATCCAGAACTGGTTATGTCCAATTAATCAATATTTGGCAATGCTATTCATTGCAAAGAATTTATATTTCTCAGTCGTATAAACATTTATATCATCAACATATATTCATCAATATATACAGTAAATATTTCTGATGTAGCTCCAATTTAGGTATTTTTTATGACTATGCAAAGTCTTTTGGACATATATATATATATATATATATATATATATATATATATATATATATATATATATATATATATATATATATATATATATATATATATATATATATATATATATATATTATATTATGTTATATTATATTATATTATATGTATAAACTTGGCAAGCGTATTTGGGACAAGATAATGTATGGCAACGAATTAGAACTGCCATTTCATTTCGCTGCCTTGTGACAGGCTCGAAGGAGTAATAGCAGCACGAAAATCGTTCAGAAAGAGTTTGGCTTAAAAAGAAAAATAAATTATGTAACTTAAAAAGTTAAGGGAAGCATTTGATTTAAAAGCTAAACCGATATATAATTTGGTAATCGTCAGTGTGCAGTATTATTTTAACAATTATTTATTTAATAATTTACAAACATTAACAGTTGTACTTATGAGATCCTTTGTTACTGAAAGATGTGTATAGGAACAGGCTTAAGAAAATGATCGGTACTGAACACCGTCAGAATGTTTGCATATAAAATTGATGTATAACACAATAGCAAAATGTAAATAACGGAAGGGTAGTAGGTTTTAACGTTTAATATAATTCACTCTAGTTTACCCTAATGTAAGTCTCGTTACATGACGGCTCTATAGAAAACGTGGAAGAAGAAGACGACAGTTCGGGGGTGTCTTACCTGTTTGAGTCGGTTCTCCATTTCCCTTTGTAGTTGTGCAGTGTGCGCTACTTGCTGGAGGGTGTGAGCGTGAGTATGAAGATTCATCTCATCCACTTGGGCTAAAGTCAAGGGTGATGGTAAGGGCTGACCCAAAGCCGTGTCAATTTCTTGCCAGTGGCGAGGCCGAAGCGCAGAATCCGTTAGAGCTTCCAGCACTGGTAGCTAATGGACGTAGGTACATGTATGACGTTAAGTTCAGTGCAGAGTAGTTAGGAGAGCAGTATGAAGGATATCATTTAAAAACACCCCTATAAATATGTTTATGGTTTGGACTAAATACATTGCATTCTGTATTTAGTAGACCCGATCTATAAGAACTGTTATAGCTTAAGACATGAATATGTTGGTTCTTTATTTATTATTTACTATAGCGCCAGTCTGTGGTGCTTTTTTAATTATATAAAATTGGTTATATGTAGAATCTATACCAGTAGGAAATCAGTGTTAAAATGTACTATTGCCTTACGTTTTCGTGAATCTGTTCGGGTAAGATAAGAATTTCGCTTACCTTTTCCTCCAGGGAATTGACGAGGGATTTCAGATGGAGGAGAACATCAGAATGCTGTGTCGTCTTCAAGAGGTAGTCGACCTTGCCTCGGTATTCGAAGGTTATTTTCCTTACTTCCACGACGTCGAGGTTCTTGACTTCTTTCTGTATTGAGATGAAATTTCATGCGCTGCAAAATATTCTCTCAAAATTGTATATTTTATTTTACTCGCGGAATATTTGCAAAGAAGACATTTGATTTACCCGTCAGTGCCCATTACCATATTAAAAAGAAAAGTGTCATTCAAGAAAATTTAGCCGTAAGTCTTAAAGATGTTCAGCACTTATGGCATTAAACAAATGAAGAAACGTGAAGTGTTATCTATCACCTGCACTACAGGTACACTTGTCCGATACCTGCGATATTACAAGACCTTCAGTTTTCAACATCACAGCAAAAAATGTATCTGATCGTTGCTTGTTCCCATTTCATTCACCAATCGTGCTGCTTTGTGGAATTAATCGATATTCGAGTTCCTGAGGAAGATTTTATGGTGTATTCTAAGCTAGAAAAAATATTGATCCATACCTGATACCAGTCTTCTGTAAGAGCTTCCCATTGCGAAAGGCTTTTCCAGAGCAGCATTTTAAGGGTGATCTCTTCTTCCACTTCTCTAAGTTCTTTGAAGGCACAGATGGTCATCTGTAAAGGACGCGATGCGGAATAAAAACACTTGGGGCAGATACGACAAAGCTGTGTTACAGACATAATTTTTCAGGTGACAGACATCGACATCCATATACTAGATTATTGTCGACAAGGCTGGATATTCATATCGAAACTAACATAAGATTTCTCTCTCTCTCTCTCTCTCTCTCTCTCTCTCTCTCTCTCTCTCTCTCTCTCTCTCTCTCTCTCTCTCTCTCTCTTCTTTGTCTGTTACTGTTATAAGGGAGCTACTCTTTTTTTGGCAATCTCAAAATACAGAACAGTTAGTCACCAATCAATAAGAGATATCTACTTATATATCTAGATAGATGTCCATCAATAAGGTCGGTGTGAAAACTGTCCCTTGAGACTGGAATAATGGGATCAGTTGTGGCTGTTCAGTTATTGATGAGCGCAAAAATATTTCTCTCTCTCTCTCTCTCTCTCTCTCTCTCTCTCTCTCTCTCTCTCTCTCTCTCTCTCTCTCTCTCTCTCTCTCTTAGTGACAAGAAAGAAGTGGCGATATGGGAAATTTCAGATAAAAAAAAACCACCGATAGCTATACAAATTGCGAATTTTTTATCTTCTTTCAGCCTGCAAAGAGAGAGAACCTGTAGAAAAAGGTGATACATAACTAAATATGGAATAGAAAATAAAGCGGATACACCTGAATTCAGCAGAAAGAAGGAATGAATTTGCTTCTTACTTATACATCTGAAGATCAGAAGAGTTCAGAACTGCACTAGGCAAGCTATTCCATATTTTAGTTGTAGCCTAAATAAAATTACCAGCAAACTGAGTAGCAGTAAACCTAGTATTAGAAAAAAACATGCTGTTTGCATCGGCATCCTGCCTAGTGTTGTATAAAACAGCTAGGCCATGTAAAGAAGTGTGTGCAAAGGATGTTGTTGCTGTAGTACATTGTATGCAACAAACATATGTATCTTTGTTAGGGAGACAGACATCCTCAACAAATTTTATATCATATACATATGCAATATGTGTATGCATGTATACATGTTATATATGTATTTACAGATATGATTATGTATATATTTTTAGATGTTTCTTATATGAAACTCCTTGTAAATTTATTTATATTTTAGTTCAAATTTAATTTTATTACGGCATCAACAACCTAGATGTTTTAAAGCCAGTTTTAGTAACCATAAACCAGTCAGTCTTGTAACACATGGCTAATAATGGATTTTTTTCTTGTATACAGGCGTTACTTATAAATGCTTGACTTTTTGTTATGCATTTCTTTCCCAAGCCCAGATAGGGAGGACTGAAGTCAGGAACCCCCTCGATGTGGCACCACCATGACGTGATGAGGGACCTCTTGAACCTCAGGAATTTGTTCCCGGGTTTGAGTCCAAAGTCTAATACATTATTGTATATGTCTTTGGACTAATTTTGTGGCATTTTTCCACCTTTTGTAAAATTATTGGACCTGATAAATATGAAAAAATATCATAGCTGGGATTGGGTTTATATCCGAAGCTAAATAGTGGGAACTGGTAGGACCATCAACTACCCGATAATGTTTGGACCTGAGAGATATCAGATTGATAGCTCAAAGGGGGGTCTGGTTCTGGGGAAAGGAGTTTCAGCATTCTGTCCAGTTTTTCTATAATATGATTAGGGTGGGGATGATTGTATTCTTGTAATACTCTCAGTCCTAGCAAGCAGGTTTGGCTTACACTTGGGCCACTCTAATCATGTTGTGCCAACCCCTATGGGGTAGGGTAAGGACACGGACATTTGGGAGTCAGTTCTCACGTGCCGTTGGTGGAAGAATAAACTCCATGAAAGGCCGATGATATCATTTAAGTGTTTCACGTTACCATTTTTTTTCTCCGTCAATCTTTATGACAAGTCATTATAAGGATTTGAGTACCCCTTGGCCCTTTGATGGTACCATCCCGGCACAGTTGATGACCGCTGCTCCAGTACAGAGTAAATCTGGCATGGAAATGGACAATTCTCTGAATAATCGAAATAATCGAAATCAGGATGGTATTAAAACCTTAATACCATATAAAACACCCAAAAGGCTAAATATCGTCATAACCCAACCTTGACTCACCTCGACTCCCTCTTTGGGAGTGGAAGTTGGTCAAGGTTTCTGACCATGAAAAAAACACAACAAATTTCAGCCTTAAAGCTGGAAAACTACTTATTAAAAAGGCATCCAACAACAGAAATGTCATTCAGACAAATAAAAGAAAGGACATGGCTTATAGAAGCCACAACAAAAAAACCGATCAGAAGACTGTTTGTCTATAAAAAGTATTGATAATGTAAATGTATAAAAAAACATGACACTATGAACAGCATTCAGGGTTCTATTGTACTTCCTGAAAATAATAACGAACAATCGAGAAGAATATACTACTGGACTGTCTTAAAATGAGATATCTCGAAGTCCAAGATTGTGAGATATATATAATACCAAGTAAACAGAACAATAAAATATTAAGAATTGCAAAAATAAAATTTGAAGGTCTTGACCTACAGTACCTCAAAAAATAAAAATTTTGGTTCAAAATATAGAACTGAGACGACACATCTCAAAAACACTACAATGTCAAAATTGCAGTAAATATGGGCACACGCAGAAAAACTGTCGAAATGAACGTATATGTGCTTATTGTGGTTCTGACGAACGGGTCTGGGTCACATTCCCGACTGCCACAATCCCGACAGACACAAGCCCGACAGCTAGAATCCCGACAAGCCAAGATACCTACAAGCCCAAAATCCCGACATCCAAAATCCCGACATATATAGAACTGCTTATGTTTGTGTTGGTTTGTTTGTGTGTATTTAACATTTGTTTAGTTAAGATTGTAATTGTTAAAAGACAACATGTATTAATGGTATGTTAACAACACGTTTGTGTTCGAAAAGTTCAAGACCAGTCGCCTCTTTTGTGTATAGCCCAGCCATACTTTTACTTAACCTCCCTTTAACCATAATTATGTATTGAATGTTGATCATTGATTTTCTTCATGTAGCTCAGCGTCGTCATTCTTAACTTCTCCTTCTTCATACACTGTATATTTAGATAGCTAGTGCTGTGTGTGTACTTTTTCTTGAGTTTGCTTTTGAGAAAAGTCTAAACCTCGAATAAAATTTTGAAATTGATTTTATTTCTAAACCTCCCATAGAAATAGAAGAAGCTTGTGAAACGATTTTTTTTCACAAAAAGTAAAAGATAAAATCAACGCTCGTGGATATTTGATGGTGAAGGATAAAAGCAGAAACGATTCTTATTACTGGTGCTGTGAATTTCGTAAATCTGGTAACTGTAAAGGCAGTTTTAAAATCTTACTTGCCAAAAGAAGCGGAAAATAATTACGTACTCCGACGAATAAGGAGAGCTTTTGCGTAATGACGCTGTCGTCGTCCGTGCCCCACCACTGTTTCCTCCTATTTTTTAAGTGGTCAGTACGCGACTTCATGCAATTAGGATTTCCACGCACGCAAAATGCAGTAGAAGATATATGGCCCAGGAGATGGAAAAATGTCAGAGGAAGAGCTCATATTGGGCTTTTTAGCATAATTGAAGAGTTACGAAACGGGGAGCAGCAGGTCGCAACCAAACTGAATGCTGCACACTTCGCGGCGAACAGTATCTTAAACAAAAAAGAAATAACAAAATGATTCATGAAGAACGGACCACCAAGGTGATGAGTGAACATGAACATCAAAATGTTTGAGACTATCTTTGTGGAATAGCACCCAATTTATCTCTTTAATAAATTTTGTCATTCTTTTAACAGTTTTTAAAATAAACCCGTAAACTTTTAATTTTACATTTACATCTGAACCTATATTTCAATTATATATTTAATACCGTCATTATTTTGCTTGCCCAACAAAATCATTTAAGAAAACAAAATGTAGGTTTTCTGTTGGGATTCTGGCTGTCGGGATTTTGAGCTTGTCGGTATTCTGACTTTCGGGCTTGTGGCTGTCGTGATTATGGCATTCGGGATTCTGACCGGCTCCCCTGACGAACATGCCACACATGGAAATGCAGTAGGCCAAAGTGCGTAAACTATGGGCAAGATCATCACTTAAGGTCCAAAGAATGCATGTTTTATACGTACAAACAGAATTGAAAATCTTACAAGAAAGGACAGGGATGTCTATAAAGGGAACTAAATTGGAACTGAAAGTGAGAGGGATTCAAGATCCGTCTGAGAAACATACATATTCTTCAGTAACAAAAATCAGTAATGAAACAGAAACGCTTACAGATAGAAGTAACGGAGCACAGAAAAAAAAAATCCCAAGAAGAAAATGCCTTACAAACAAAAACTAAATTGGTAATAAATAAAGAAACAGGTGCAAATGATATGGATAACATTTTATCAAATTCATTTGAAATACTAATGCAAATAGCAGAAGAAGATGCTACTACAAAAGTAGTCGAGGAAAGTTGTGATGGATCAGAAATTAAAGATAAAAAGAGACCGTTGGAGAGAACACCACCCAAAACAAAAAAACCAACTATTTATAGAGAAAATTCGGTTAAACCAAAGGCAAAGGACATGAAGAAAGAACAAAAACAAAAACGAGCTAAGCATATACCTTTATCTCCTAAAATAATAATAAAACCCATGGAAGCAGATATCCAAAAAATCGAAGAAGTTGAAGAGAACTATACCATATATTATGTCAAGGGAGAAGAGATTACTCAATTCCAATAATTGGTTCAAGAACAAATGAAACAAGAAATATACATGATAACACATATGGATGTAAAATTGTTTCGTTGAATTGTGCAATAATAAGAAAAACATAACGAAAGTTGGTTTAACAAACATCATAAGAAATTTTATGAAAAAAATAAACCACAGATTTCAGTACCCATGAAAAAGGTTGCATGTGCATTGAGCGCTCAGTATATTATAAAGAAAAACAAGTGAAAGTCGTGAGTAAATTATTAGAAAAAACCCAAGTTGACAATATAAAAAAATAGAGTTAAACTCGACCGCTATAATAAAATATTTTCAATAGCTATATTATACAATGGAACGTAAATGGTCTACAGACCAGATTACACCTAGGAGAAATACAAAGATTACTAAAAGAATACGAACCAGTGATATTATGTTTACAACATGTCAACAAAACAATGTCAACAATACAGTAGGTAAATATATCTTAGCATCTACAAATTTAGGTACTGCTGTATATGTACATAACAAAGTATGTTATGACAAAGTACCTGTAAACTTTACTGACCTGCAAATATCGAGTATTAGAATATCAATAAAAAACGATAATTATGTAATTTATACAACCAACCTAATAAAAATTAGACATTTATACACTTAAAGAATGATTTAAAGAACCTTCATTAATAGTAGGTGATTTTAATGCTCACAACCCGATATGGGATTGTAATTATACAAACTCAAGTGGAGCAGGAAGTAAAATAGAAGAATTAATAGATTCAAACGACATGTGCTGTATAAATGATAAAGAAATCAGCACATATTTTTCAAAAACACATGGAATTTTTTCTTCAGTAGACTCAACTCTATGTACAACAAGCATAGTAGACAGATTAGACTGGAATACAGTTGATGACTTGCACACCATTGATCATTTCCCAATATTAATTTCATTATTACAAAAAAATCCCGCCAAGCATGTCCCTTAATATAACGTTTATAAGGCAGATTGGGAACTATATGAATTCCACACTAGGAATATCCCATCACTTGAGTATGTACAAGATCATAATGAAACAAATAGATTTCTTGTTGATTTCATTAAAAATGCTGCTGATAAAGCAATACCAGAATCAAAATTTCATCCAACAAAACACAAGTCCTATGGTGGTCTGGAAAACTAACAGAATTATTAAAAATAAAACACCAAATTGGAAGACAATTAGATAATTTGAATAGAAAGTTCAGAAAAATAAATAAAACATTACCGACATTCGAAGAAAATTTGAAAAAACTAACTATATTATTATTAGAAAAAAATGATACATTAAAACCTCCATATAACAAAATATCTGTAAAATTTAAAAAAGAAGTAATTCAAGGAAGAATTATTTCATGGAGGAAATATGTATCAGATGTCTAATAATATTCCTATACAAAAAATATCAGAAAAATTGAGGAAAATAAATGGTACAACTGTTAAATTACCTAGACATGCCATATGGAAAAATTTCCCTTTGGAAAATCTTTTCCATTTTATGTAATAAGTACATAACACGTATTGTACATTTTTAAGTCGTAATTTGCTTATATGGACCTTTTTTTGTGGTAAAATTTGTTTTATGGTTTTTGTTATTAAGATCAATAAAATGTGGCGTGTAAATTAGAACATTTCGGATTTTAAACCATTATTTGTTTTCCTTATTCGTTACAAAAGCAAAATGACCTAAAAATTGTTTCCATATTCCCAAGTTTCGACTTCCTCCCAGAACAAGTGAATACTCCTTGAACACTCGTTTCAGAAGTTGAACTGTTCATCAACGTTCTTGGGAAAAGTAGTATTCTTCGAGTCTTCTTCCAGTCTTCTTCCAACACTCAACCGTGAAAGTCTTCAAGCTCTCAACAGAGAGCCAGTCTTCTTCACTGAGCTCTCGACAGAGGAGCAGTATTCTCAAAATTTTCAACATGAACAAAGTGTATTTCAACGGAACTTTGGCAATTCTTGCCAAGCTTACTTTTATTGTTGGATAGATGAAGACTCTCAAGAAATGAACCTTTAAAAGGTTTGCCGGATGGAATCATGCCTCTCTTACCATCTTGGAGTAGCAGGATCGTAATTTGTCATCTTTCACCAGGACAGCATTTCGTCTATGCCAGATGGGAAAAGTTACCAGGTGGGTCGGTTTTGTTGGTGTAACGTCTCACGCCCATGTAGCTTCCCATTATTTTCCTTCACGAAAATAGGTCTTCTCGCTACCCGTTAAAATAATAAATCCTTTGCATTGTCTAGAAATAATTTCATTTTATTATTCTTAATGAAAAAACTATGTTGTTCAATGGTTCTCTTTTTTGTTTTTCTTTTTGAGTAAGAGTAAGAGCCTACTTCTATTTTTCTAACCTCATAGTTAAGTCGTTAACAACTGTTTACCTTTTGATTATAGGCGCATTGGAGGTGTTAAATTGGGAAGATTAGCAAATGGGATTACATCCTATTCCTGATAGGCCAAAAGGTCTCTGGAAATCGTCAGAATCTATCAACAGCAGCCATCATAAATTGCCATTTGTGTAATTCGTAAAGTGATTCTCTTTACTCTTAAATTTTAATGGTGGGGGCAAGTTTTATTGTAAATAAATTATTAGATAAACTCTGATTTTTATTTAATCTCTAATGGTTATTTAAAATTTTAAGTCTTCCCTATAAATTTCAACACATGCCATACTATAAAAGATGGGGAAAAAAGTACTTGATCCAAAAGAAATAAGTAATGTAATAGGAGAAAATTTTGCAAAAGTAAGTAGTGACAAAAATTTAGATGAGCATTTCCGCACAAAGAAAAATGGTATAGAATTAATAACAATAAATTTTGAAACAATAGAAGATAGTTATTATAATAGAATATTTAATATGGAAGAGTTGGAATTCGCTCTGTTGAACAGCAATAAATCTGCCCCTGGAGGTGACAGTATTTTTTTAAAAATGATTTACCATTTAGCACCTTTGGCAGAGTCATACTTATTAGAGTTTTATAATCACTTATGGCTTCGAAATTTATTTCCTGATGAACGGCGTGAACCTATAATTATTCCTACCCCCCAACCTGGAAAGGATCCCAGTAATGTAAACGATTACAGACCAATTTCTTTAACAAGTTGTTTATGCAGATTACTAGAGAAAATGGTAAATGGTCGACTAACATGGCACATTTGAGAGAATAAAATTTTGACTCACATTCAGTTCGGGTCACAGTGTAACAGATCTACCTTGGATTCTCTATCTAACTTAGAAGACCACATATGAAGAGGATTTGAACAAAAACAAATCACTGTAGTCATCTTTTTTGACATTGAAAACGCATATGATACTACATGGAGATATGCAATATTAAAAACATTACATAAAAACAGCATCCATGGATATTTACCCATGTTTATCCAAAACTCTCTGACAAAACACACTTTTCAAGTAAGAATTGATGATGTATTGTCAAGTACATTTCCACTTGAAAATGGTGTTCCACAAGGAAGCGTCCTTAGTGGCACACTGTTTACTTCAGCAATAAATGACATCAGTAATAATCTACCTATTGGAATTAAAATTAACTTGCATATGGATGATTTTACCATTTGTTATTCAGCATCTCGCATAAAACATGCAGAGCGAATCATTAATAAAACTATAATAAAAATAGATGAATGGGCCTCATCTGTAGGCTTTAAATTATCCATGCAAAAGACTCAAGCTGTAATGTTTTATATATAAAAATAAAAAGTGGAAAAAGTTGAAGAAATTAATTTAAAAATCAGAAACCATAGTATACCAGTTAGCCAAGCAGCAAAATTTTTGGGATTAGTATATGATGCTCACTTTAACTGGAAAACCCACATAACATACGTGAAATCTAAATGTAAAATAGCATTAAACCTAATTAAAAAAAACTATCAAACACTACTTGGGGAGCTGACAGACATACCCTTACTTTACTGTACAAAGCAACAGTGTTGTCTATCATTGACTATGGAAGCGAAATATATGGCTCGGCATCAGACGCAATGCTGAAAACGTTAGACCCAGTTCATAATGAAGGCCTTAGAATATGTCCAGGATCCTTAGACCCAGTTCATAGCGAAGGCCTTAAAATAGGTTCAGGATCCTTAGACCCAGTTCATAGCGAAGGCCTTAGAATATGTTCAGGATCCTTAGACCCAGTGTCTCCATAGAGAGTTTGTAACAATGAAGAATGCCTTGAGAATTCAGAAAAGTGATTCTCCAACCAAAAAATTATTTGAATTAAGAGATGCATTTATAAACAATCACTCACCACGTTTCCTTGTTAGAGCTAGAAGACTGTTTGAGTCGTTGAATATAAATGTGTAATTGCCTTTAACAGTAAAATTACCTCCTCCGCGGACTATGAATGAAATAATAATTTGCACACACACACTTAAAACACCATAGACAACATGCAATAGAGCATATAAGTCTAAAGGGTCCACATTACGCAATATACACGGACGGATCTAAATCAGAGTGTGGAGTGGGATATGCTGCAGTATCCCAAGACAAAATTTATCAGTTCTCTCTACCTGATAATGCCTCGGTATTTACAGCTGAGTTATCAGCCATAAAAATAATGAAAGAAACCTCATGTAATAATTTTGTAATTTTTAGCGACTCTGATGGTGCTTTTAGAGTTTACAAACCAAAAAATAACATTGTACAACAAAGTTATTACTCCATAAGTTATAAAATAATGGGAAAAATATAGAAATATGTTGGATCCTTGCCTATGTAGTGGTCAAAGGAAATGAAGAGGCTGATAAAGCAGGTAAAGAAGCAACCAATATGACACGATCTAATGAAAATATCCCAGTTAACGATATATAACACATAAATTAGGCATTTTAAACAAATGGCAAAGTAAATGGAATGAAGAACTTGAAAATAAAAAATGGAGTTCATCATACCAAAGAGAGAGACATACACAAGTAATTCTAACATGTCTCCGAATAGGTCATACTCGTCTGACAACAGGACACTTAATGAGCAGCCCACATGAACCAGCTCCCGAATGCTCAGAATGCAGTGATAATAACAGTTAAATGTTTTATGCGAATGCCCAAAATATAACCAACATCGGTTATCAACGTTTGGAAATGGATCGATTGGTGGAGTTTTTATCAGAGTCTGCAACATTTTCAATTGACTCAGTTTTAATATTCATGAGGAAATGTAAATAAATTAATTAATAAAGTATAAAAATTAATGTATTTTAAAAAATACAAAATTTTATCATTACTCAGTTTTATTTAGTTTTTAATTGTACAGAGAAACTAATATATATAAAAAATCCTAATTTAAAAATTCATTATTCATTGATCATTTAGTCCCAGTGTTTAGCCTATGACTTAGACCTGGTACTCCATTTCATTTTAATCCTTCGGGCCATCCCTGTGAGAGATGTTAATCAGCTCAGTGGTGTGTTTAAACTATCTTAATAATAATAATGAAGACAGGAAGCGCATCCATCCATTTAATATGTCAAAAATTATGAAATGCTACGTTCTGCAAGTTTTAGAAATAGCTGAAGAAGGCTCATCTAAATATTTATTATATTATTTGTTTTCTCTTTGTGAATTAATTTTGTTTTAATTGTCAATGTCTTTTTGGTTAAAAGGGATAATACTTTGCCTTTTCCATATGATCGTTCCCCCTCGATCTGGGACCACCTTGACGTGGTGAAGGGGCTCTTAAACCCCAGGAATCTGTTCCAGGGCTTGAGTCCAAGAGCCCCATATACCATTATATTTTTCTTTGAATTAATTTTTGTGGAATTTCCTGCTTTTGCTAAAATTTATTGGACCTGATAAACAGGAAAAGATATCATAACTGGGATTGGGTTTATATCCGAAGCTAAATAGTGGGAACTGTGGTAGGACCATCAGCTGCCCGATAATGTTCGGACCTGAGAGATATCAGGCGGAACTATTCTTTAGGGCTGGACCACGGATTCCAGGGGGTCCGGTTGTGGGGATAGGACTCTCGGCATTCTATCCGGTTTGCCCATAACACGATTAGAGTGGGAATGATAATATTCTCGTAATACCTTCGGTCCTAGCAAGCAGGTGGCTTACATTTGGGCCACTATAATCATGTTGTGCCATCCCTTGTGGGGTAGGGTAGGTACACGGACATTTGGGAGTCAGTTCTCACTTGTGCCATTGGTGGAAGGATAAACCCCATGAAAGGCTAATATCCTTTTAAGGTTTTCAGGTTTATTATTATTTTTTTTTTTTTTGCCCCTCTCAAATTTTTATGTCTAGCATTTATGAGGATTCGAGTACCCCTGGACCCTTTGATGGTGCTGTACTGGCACAGATGACGACCTCTGCACCCACCTTGGAGATTGAAATTTCTCCAAATGTTGATGACTTCTCGAAAAATAAATTGACAAAAAGCAGTAATAACAAATATCCTGATCGCCCTCCTGACTTCTCCTCCCCTGGACCCTCTAGCCATGCTTCATTGATGACGACTTCAAGCATGGACACGGACTTCTCTAAGAAATCTTCATCCAAAATTAAATCCTCAACACAGCCAGGTTGTGTGAAAAATTTGAGGATGCTCCATATCGAAGACTTACCAGTTTGTTGTGATTATGAAATGATCTCGACAGCTCTGAAATCATTTGGAACTGTTGTATAAATCAGATTAAACTTTATTAGTAATGAATCTAAATGGGAAGCGTAGGTTACCTTTGGTAACCATGATGAGTCTCTAAAGGCTAGTAGTATGATAAGTACCATAAAAATAGTTCAAGCTACAGTACGAGGAGCCTTAACATACAAAGTTCCCAAAGACATGGACGTTTATGTGCCATCTAAATGGGCTCAGGATAAACCAGAGAGAAACCAGAATGCAGAAATAAGGAATCCTAGACCTCCTATGTGGGTGGCAGCTTCAGCCAAGGCGGAAAATTATAACTGCTATAAATTTTGCAGGTTTCTTCAGAAAAAGATGGGAGGAATAAAGAGCAGTGATATTTCTCGTTTTGGGAAGAACACCATTTTTATTCATGCCAAATCCACAACCCAAGCTTATATGCTGACCTTGTTGGACATAAAAATTTTGAAATGATTACAAAGATCAAGCCCCACTTAAGCATTATTTATGGGAGAGGAGTACTATTTGATAAGGACCTATATGACATGACAGAAGAAGAAATTCTAGAAATGAGTCCCACTTTAGTTTGGAGAGTGAAAAAGGCAGCTATTGCCAACATGGTCTTTAACCTTTGTAGACTCTGAAGTACCTTTCCACGTCATATTTGAAAACGAAAGGGTACGAATACGTCCTTTCCAGCAAAGACCAGTGCAATGCTATCATTGCTTCAAGTTTGGCCACCCATCAAAAAACTGCGAAAATGCTAAAATTTGTTTAAACTGCTCTGTTGTCCATCTTGATGATGAATGTAGTAGAAAAGCAAAATGTGTTAATTGTCAGTTGGAACATAAATCCAATAACAAAAATTGTGAAATTTACAAATTTGAACTGTCTGCACTAAATAAAGCCAATGCAGAGCATATAAGTATCGGTTTTGCGAAAAGACAATTAGGACAGCAACCTAGGATCTATGCTCAAGTTCTTAAGCCAGAACCCCGATCTACCACTAGGGGTGCAGTGGCAGCACCCTCTAATGTAGCAGGTGCATCAACCCGTGTGGTAGTGGCTCAGCCATGTGGGTCAGGTGCTCGGCCTGTTGAGGCTAGAGCACAATAGTTGGGTCAAAATCCTAGGTCCCGTGGTCGTGGAGTCCAGAACTAGGTTTCTTGGTGGTTTCGTCATCTTTAGGGGTCAATTAAAAAATTTGGCCCCCATGTACCTCAGAAAAGTGTGGGAAAATTTTTGGCGCCACTTTTTCAAAATGGCGGCTAACGGGAGTGATGAAATTTTGAAAATTTGTGGCTCATCACATTTTGTTATGAAACATTCTTATATGGGGTTTTGGGGTCAAGGAATCCATTTCTGCAATAAAATTTCACATTCTGACATTCCTTGATACATAAAAATCTAACAAGGACGCCGTAATATTGATTTTGGTATGGTTTTAGTTATGATGAAACTAGGATATGACTATGAGCCTTTGGTGTCAATGTCTGAGGACATTTGCATAGGAAATGCATCATTATTAGCCCAAGTGGTCAAAAATAATAATAACAGAGCCAATTAACATATTACTTTCATAAAACTTGGGGTGCACAGCTCAAATATTAGTTAAAAGTAGATGTATATACCAATTGTAAAACACACCATGATTCTAAATCTATGAATTTACTTTCAGATTGAGTCTGTTGCATAAATTGATGAAGGAACTGAATGAGCAAGTCATGTTTCCTTGAACATCATGAGCAATCAAACTAAGTGTATAGCCCGTGGCGAAAATTGCAGTCTAAAAGAAACCATTGGAACAGAAAAGTGGGATGCACTATGCACTAAATCTGAAAAGTGGGATGGACTTGATAAGTATGGCTACCTCTACAAGTCAACTGAATGAAACAGAAATGGGTGACTTCTGGTTATCATTTCTGGAGATGACAGATGCTCCAGCTCAGAATATCCATGCTTGCCACACACAGTCATATGAAGAGTTCAAATCGTCTACATATGAAATGCTCAAGGGTATGGCATCTTATAACCAAACTGAGTACACTAGATGCTCATCTGACTTCTGGGCCATGATTGAGAATCTCAACAAAGAGCGAGCCACCTTCTTTGAATCACACTTTGTCCAATCCATGTCAGGTCTCCCTTATTCAGCAATGCCCCTTGATATGTGGATTGAAGTAACTATGAATCTTTGCTCTAAGTTGAAAGCAGGATGGCTATATTTAATTCAGAATGAGAAACAACTTTTTGTTACAGCAAGAAATGCAAACAACGTGTCAAGGATGAAGTTTGCAGTGAAAAAAAACCTGAAAACTAAAGTGAGGGATTGAAAACACACACAATGTCAACCAGCCAGGATGAAAAAGGATGAGCAAGCTGTGACTGACATTTTAACAACTCTTACTGAGTGTGATGCACATCTTTTTGATAACCAAAATCCTGTCCTGTGCTCTATTGAGTCAGGTATCCCAGCAACACCTGAGGTGAAACTGAATTTCAGTGTTGTCCTGCACGAAGGGGCAAATAAAGTGAATACCTTACTAAATGAGAGGATGTTTAGCAAGAACAAGAAACTGCTTGACCCTATCCCCAGGAACAAGAGACTCAACTTTGAAAACATGACAATTATCAAGAAAGCATCAAAATTGTTGAATCATGCCAAGATGAAGCAAGCAGGACTAGCTGCTTCAGTAGAATTTGCTGAAGGTGTTGGGGCCATTTCATTAGAAGAGATCTTAGAGTTTCGCCTAACAGACGAGTGTCTCTCAATGTATTATGCAGATAGTTCCCAGAGAAAGCCAGCAAAGAGCAAACTGTTGGAGCATTTAAACTTAAGTACAGTTGTGAACATCCCAACAGAGTACAGTAGCATTGTTGATATGGGACTTATAATGCACTTAGCAACACCAACAGCAGAGGATCGAGAGACAGTAAAGAGGGATGGCCGTTCATATCTCTGGCTGGGTTATTTGGAGAAGATCATCTCTCTTGTTCTGACTCGGCATACTGTGGCTATAACTACCATGTTAGTGAATGATAACTACAACAAGCCAAACTCAATCAAAGGTGAAGAGCATGAAAAACGTGCTGCTAAGTACATAGGTGCTGGCAACAAATTTCCCAAACCAAATGACCCATTCCCTAGCCCCGCAGAATTCAACGTCTTCTTATCGGATTCTGGAAATAAAACCCGTCTCCAGAGATTAATCAAAAACCATCTTCTCCTGAAAAACCTTAACCGCCAGATTGTTTATTGTGAAGGAACCGTTTGCACAGGTATTGCATCAAACTCAGAACTACCACACCTATCCGTGAGACCACACAGAAGCTGATACTATGATGTTGACCATATATTCTGTCATTAGGCAAGACACTCCAGATCTGCCTGTAGTTATTGACAGCTTGACCGATGTATATGTGCAAGCTGCATATGTTGCACATCGTGTTCCAGGTGATTTGTTAATAAAAAGAAAGGATGGGTTAGTAAATTGCAAGGATTTGGCAGATGAAGAGATGAGTGACGTTGTAATAGCTGCCCACTGTATTAGTGGATGTGACCACACACCTGGTCAGTACGGTCATGGAAAAATACAGCTGATGAATAAGCTAAAGACGGACCCTGAAGCAAGAGAGCTCCTTTCATCTGTAGGTATGCAACCATCTTTAGATGATGAGACTCATTATGACATGGAACAGTTTGTTCTTACTAAATTGTATGGATGCCTATCAGGTTCGACTTGTGCTGAGGCAAGAGCCCAAAAATGGCAGAAGCAGAAAAGGAAAAATACCCTCCACCTCCCCCCCGATGCTGATTCATTGTACCACCATTTGCAAAGAGTGAACTATCTCACCTATTGCCTTAAAAACTTTGAGCTCAAAGAACATCCCTCTCCCATTAGGACTGGAATGGAAAATGTAGAGCGGTAAGGTACATGCGTGGACCCTTACCAAATACAGATAATTATTCCAGTGATACCTCCAGCTCAGACAGTGATAGTGACACTGATACAGAATGTGAAAGCTCCACAGATAGCTCATCAAATTTAGACACCGAATAAGTCTGTCCCAGGGGACACATGGTGATAAAAGATTATCATAAATGTATAAGACAAGTTATTAAATATTGTTTCAGTAGTTCACTATGATAATGCCTAATGCTTTGAATAATAAAAACACTTTTGAATAGTGTGCTCAAGTTATATATATTTATTAGCTACCTTACAATATACGACTAATTGGCACATTCATATTCTAGAGTTATCAGAGCTAAAACATTGCAGAAATTGACTTTATGCAGACCATATAGGATTTTTATGTATCAAGGAATGTCAGAATGTAAAATATTATTGCAGAAATGAATTCCTTGACCCCAAAAACCCCATATATGAATGTTTCATAACAAAAATGTGATGAGCCACAAATTTTCAAAATTTCCTCGTTCCTGTTAGCCGCCATTTTGAAATAGTGACGCCAAAAATTTTCCCCACACTTTTCGAAGGTACATGGGGCCAAATTTTTTATTTAACCCCTAAAGATGACGAAACCACCAAGAAACCTAGTTCTGGACTCCACGACCACGGGACCTAGGATTTTGACCCAACTACAAGCCTCCAAGGAGGATAAGATGGCACTTAACCCAACCACCTTGGAACTGTCTCAGGCAGAGTCTCTGCCTGATTTAATGGAGACTGAGGAGCAAAAGCACCAAAAGAGGAGACGTTCCCCTCATCCTCTCCTCCAATTAAACATGCATCACTTAGTAATAGATACGAAGTACTAAGCTCGATGCAAGAACCCCAGCCTGAATTTAAACAAATTGACAAGAAAGGGAAACAAATGACACCAGTAAATCAACAGATAATAAACCAAACCTGTTAAGACCAGTCCTTTCCAAATCATCTCTTGATAATACTCATAAACAAAAGAGAGTAAATGAGAAGGCTCCATTCAAAGCGCCTTCCACCAAGCCCAAAAAATAGTGTTCACATCAGTACTATGATGGAACTGAAGAGGTCTTATGGCTTGAAGTGAAGAGTTGAAAGTACTGCTCCATGACCATAGCCCAGGTATTATGTGACTCCAGGAAACTAGGCTTGGAAGCACACAATATAATCCTGGGTTAATTTACGGCATATATAATTCTCCATCACCAATCGGAGATAAAGCTAAGGGAGATGCAGCAATTATTGCGCATAAATCGTTGCAACACTCCTTGCTATCAATTAATACTCATCTCCAAGTTGTAGCAGTAACTTTCATTTTAGACAAGCAAATTACAGTTTGCTCCATCTATCTTCCTCCAGATTTGGATTTCACTTATAATGATATTCATTTACTGATTAATCAGCTTCCTACACCTTTGAAACTCATTTACTGATCAATCAGCTTCCTACTCCTTTCCTCCTCCTCGGTGATTTTAATGCTCACAACCCCATATGGGGTGGGAACACGGCAGATGCCAAGGGTAGGATATTGGAGGGTATTATGGATGATCATAATATCACTATACTCAATAGTAGAGCCATGACTTGCCATAACATCTACTCCAATACTTATTCGGCTATCGATCTGAGCTTCTGCTCATCTAGTGTTCACATTGATTATGAATGGTCAGTAAATGAATATCCAAATAGGAGTGACCATTTCCCAATTCATATAAAAACAGTTAAGAATCAGCCCTCTGAGTCACCTCCCAATTGGAAGGTAGATGAAGCAGACTGGAAGAAGTTTAGTGAGTCTGTTCTCATGGACAAGAATGTAAAATCATTTCCATCCATCTCAGTGTTGCCACCATCAACAGTGCAATTGCCTCTATTTGAACAACAAAAAGTATAAGAGGAGTGGAACTGCCCAAGCCAAAGTTATTTACCAATGTGCTGTGGCCAAGCAAAA
The DNA here is from genome assembly GCF_040412425.1 of Macrobrachium rosenbergii. Lineage (NCBI taxonomy): Eukaryota > Metazoa > Arthropoda > Malacostraca > Decapoda > Palaemonidae > Macrobrachium > Macrobrachium rosenbergii. The sequence continues at coordinate 6,398,597 of NC_089782.1, forward strand.
TAAATATTTTAAAAAAGCAAAAAGACGCTCATGGATGTACTGCATTAATGGCATTAGCTCAAAAACACCATCCAAGATGATTTGGAAGAAAATTAAAAAACTAAACAGCAAGTTTGTCCCTGAACCTCTGCCTACCCTTAAGATAAGTGGTGACCTAATCACCCAACCAGAGAGGGTCGCAGAAAAATTAGTGGAACATTTCTTGAGAATATCAAGTAGTAAGAATTATTCTCTAGAATTTCAAAATATTAGAAATGCCCAGATTTCTCTTGATTTAAGTGAAAGTAATTTTGAACCATATAATGTAAAAAATTTACACTGCAGGAACTCAAAGATGCCTTGTAGAATGCCAAACCATCAGCCCCTGGTAAAGATAGAATACTTTATGAAATGCTGAAACATCCCTCAGAAAAGTAAAAGAAATTTCTTTTGGATATAATGAATGAAATCTGGGAAACTGGTATTATTCCTAAGAGCTGGAAATTATCATTAATCCTTCCTATGAAGAAAACAAACAAGGATCCTTTTTCACTAGGCAGCTACAGACCAATAGCTCTCACCAGTTGTGTTTGTAAGCTGATGGAAAAGATGATTAACACCAGACTTGTATGGCACTTGGAAACAAATAAATTTCTTTCTCCATTCCAGTTTGGCTTTAGGAAAACTAGATCTACTTTAGATCCCTTGCTCAGGCTCTCAAACCGAATACAACAAGGTTTTGCTAAACAGACCTAAACAATAGGAGTTTTCTTTGATTTGGAAAAAGCATATGACACCACATGGTGTTATGGTATTATAAAAAAGTTGTACAAGATGGGCATTGAAGGGAAAATTATTAGATTTATAAATTCATTTTTTCAGAAAGATATGTAAAGATGAGAGTTGGGAATCATGTATCACGACCTTTCTTACAAGAAGAGGGAGTTCCTCAGGTTAGTGTCCTTAGTGTCACCCTCTTTGCTATTGCCATTAATGGAGTATTAGAATAGATATCATCACCAGTAAAAGGCTCTTTATTTGTAGATGATTTGGCTCTGTACTGCACAGGATATGATGCAGCATCTACTAGCAGGTTCATGCAAAGAGCCAGCGATAAAGTAAGCAAGTGGGCTAATGAGCAAGGGTTTCGATTTTCCGAATCTAAAACTGTCGCTATTCGGTTCTGCAGACACCGAACTAAGGAAACCATTCGAACTCTTACCTTAAATGGAATTATTTTACCTTAGTCTACTGAGGTAAAATTTTTAGGAATGGTCTTTGATGAAAAGCTGACCTGGAATAATCATATTCACCAGTTAAAAGTGAAAGTGAAAAGATCACTAAATATTTAAAAAGTAGTATCTAATTTTAATTGGGGTGCTGATAAGAAATCGTTGTCAAGGCTTTATAATGCAGTATGTTTATCTAAGTTAGACTATGGCTGCCAAATATACTCATCTGCTTCAAAGACTAAACTTAAGGAATTGGATGCTGTGCATAATATGGGGCTAAGGATCTGCACTGGAGCTTTTAGAACTTCACCCACTGAAAGTATTTATGTAGACTCCCATCAACTACCACTGGACTTAAGGAGGCATGAGCTAGGTCTGAGACACCATGCGGGTGAAAAGCTCGAAGGAGAATCCTTCTTTTGAGATCTTAAAACAGTGTGAAAAATTGGATGCTCTGCATAATATGGGGCTAAGGATCTGCACTGGAGCTTTTAGAACTTCACCCACTGAAAGTATTTATGTAGACTCCCATCAACTACCACTGGACTTAAGGAGGCATGAGCTAGGTCTGAGACACCATGCGGGTGAAAAGCTCGAAGGAGAATCCTTCTTTTGAGATCTTAAAACAGTGTGACCCAAGTCTTTTTGGATCTAGATCTTCAATACCATTTCAGATCAGACAGCTGGGTGAACTGGAGGATGAAAGCATAAAAACGCAGAAGATCCTACAATTCCTGCTATCCCTCCATGGTTTATTCCAGCAATAGGTGTCTGCATTAAAGAGACAAAGAAGAAAGATCGTCAGGAAGAAGAAGTCTGAAACAAGTTTTTGGAGCATAATGAGAGGCATCTAAATGACAGGAAAATCTATACTGACGGATCAAAATCGGAAGATGGAGTAGGATGTGCAGTGGTGTGTGAGGGGGAATCATATATAAAAAAAGTTATCAGACTCTTCATCCATATTCACTGCTGAAGCAACAGCCATAGTTGATGCTTTAAATCTTGCATCTGATAAGAAATTTAAATCTACAGTGATATATAGTGACTCAAGGAGTGTTTTAGAAGCCCTAAAACACAGTGTATAATGCTGTATAAAACTCAGCCGTAGCCCATGAAACTTTCAGCCACGGCTCAGTGGTGGCCTATGTTGTTACGATCATAGCTAACTTTAACCTTAAACAAAATCAAAACTACTGAGGCTAGAGGGCTACAATTTGGTATGTTTGATGATTTGAGGGTGGAGGTGATCAACATACTAATTTTCAGCCCTCTAGCCTCAGTAGTTTTTAAGATCTGAGGGTGGACAGACAAATAGCCATCTCAGTAGTTTTCTTTGACAGAAAACTAAAAACTAAACAGAAAGAAGCAAATAAAAAGAAGAGGCAAAGAAAATGATGAAGTTCAAGAGCAAAATGCGAATAAAGTAGGGGAGCCCCAAAAACTAATAGAAACTTCTCAATCATAAGAAATAATTTAACGAAACAATTTAAATGAGTCATCGACATTAAAATGTTAAATGCATTGAATTTGTAACGAAGGACTGGAAACCGAAACCAACGCAAGAGTTACCGAAACCGTCGACTAAAGTTCCACTCGTATGCACGGTCGTGTCAGTCATAATGGGCGGCTTGTACTGGTTTCATTTTTTTATTGTTCTATAATTGGAGAAGAAAATACAGTAAAAACAACAGGAAACTTACTTCATGAGTAAATATGCTGTTGTGTAAAATGTTGTAAAATAAAAGCTGTATTTCCATGTATTATAAGATTATGTGCCACATAGAGGTCATTTAGGGCAGAAGAGGAATAACTGAAAGTTTTCGATTTCCACGCTATCCAGGCCAGCATCTGCTTGGAGACGCGCGAGTCTTACAGCGTGGGCGTGGGAAATACGTCAGCGCAAGGTCTAGAGAATACATGTATTCTGTAGAGTAGACCTTGCGTCAGCGCACAGATAATAATGAGTCCGTGTCAACCTGAGATGCCAATGGGACAGGAAGCTTGCATCGGCATGTCTCTTCAGAACCTTCTAGAAGGAATTCCTAGTTTTAACTGGTTTATAGGTGGGGCGTCGAGGCATGTAAGTTCAGTTGTACATACCTGTATGTGCCTCGTGGATCTTTCGTGTCATAAGTTTTTTTTTTATTCTTTTTATGTTCATGTTTTGATGGTGTGAGAAACAGTGTGCCTGAAACTAAGGGGATATTTTCTCCTTTTTGCAGGTGTTTCATGACTGTGGGCATGAATGACACGTGTGTCATGTATGACAAGATGGGCGCTTGTGGTGCGCCTGTTAGAATTGGCTGTTATGGGAATATGGCCAATTGGGACTGGTACAAGTGAGTTAACAATGGAGAGACTTTGTAGTGACGGGGAAGAGACGGGAGAAGGTCTCGTTAGTGTTCCATTATGCAGTGTTTTTAGGGAGTAGTTTATTTGCTTGCATTTTTAATAATATTATTCATTTTGACTGGTTACCATAATTAACCTGTTCACGCTGTTTTTTGTAGAATAAACTTTATTTTTGCAAAGGGATTTAATTTCACACATGCTAGTTAAAAGGTTCTGTTTAGAAGAAAGAAAGAAAAGAAGGAACTTAGCAACTGCTGATCTACAAGGACGCCAACTGGATTTCAGGCAAAACCCTATACCCCATACCTCCCGGAGGAGGGGAGAGAGCACATGTTTTACCTATTTCCGTGCTGCCACCTTTTTTCCCCTGTATCTGGGTTTTTTCAGCTTTCGTGCGTGATGAAAACAACCGTTACGTAATTCCTGGCCAATGTAAGGGTAATGCCACCCGGACGCGGCAAGCGTTGAGGTAGAGGCACGACTTTGACCATCTCCGCGGGAGAGCAGCGTCAAAAACTGACATGGCCACACCAAAAACGCCACCCTCCCACGCATCACTATCAGCAGTCGAAGGTATCCTTCTGTAAAAAACGTCATTATCGCGTTTGGGTAGGAAATTGCTTTTAATCGAAAACCTAAGTGCTAAACTTTGACGATAGACTATGCAAAAGAGTGTGGATTCACGATTTCAATAAACAGAGAAGGAAGGAAGTGAATTTTACAATTTATATTGTCAGTTTCGTTTATACGAAGACAAATTTTATGAATATTTAATCGTATGACCCAACGATCTTTTGATTCTTTGGTTGCAATAATAGAAGTCAGGCCCACAAAACAAACGACGAACTACAGTATAGGCAACCCATCTCTCCCGAAGGTCGGCTACTAAACAGTGCTTTAAACATCAATGAAGCCTTCTCAATTATTTCACTGGAGTTGGAAGAGTTCCTTACAAAATAATTTAGCCTTACCAGGCAATATAATTGAGACAAATATGACATAAAGTTCATAAAAATCATTGTCCCTGTATTATACTTTCAGAATTAACTAGTATTTGCATGAAATATATTGTTCAAACATATGAAAATTTTTCATTTGAAATATCCCTACTTCATCTTTTAGATTTTGTCTGGTTATCTTTCCAGCTTCATGGATGGAAAAAATCCCCCTCTCTCTCTCTCTCTCTTCTCTCTCTCTGAGCTCTCTCTCTCTCTCTCTCTCTCTCTTTGAGTATATATATATATATATATATATATATATATAAAAGATATATAAATATATATATATATATATATATATATATATATATATATATATATATATATATATATATATATATATAAATATATAAGCATCTTGCTATATATGTTGGCTATATAGAAATTATATATATAATATATATACATATATATATATATATATATATATATATATCATATATATATATATATATGTACACTAAAATGGCACACACACTATTTTAACTTACCATCACAGCAGTTGATTGCTTATATCTTCCCAATGCTTTTTTTTTTTTTAACACAATGTTATTTTTGTGGAGTGGATCACGGGGTTTTATCTCACAAAGCTCTCATCCGAAACCCCTCCCAATTAATTCTTGTGTCGCCATTATGTCCAATCACGACCGACTGAATACGTTAAACTTCGGCAACTGATGGAAATGGTGTGGTCTTGGGCAAAGACGCCGGGAACCGCCGCGGTATTTTAAAACATGTTACATCGCAACTCCACGGCGGCAACTGCAGAGGGTCGAGTCTTCCCGCTGGCCCGGCGTGGCCACTGCACATAAGATACGTTACATTTCAAATCGCCGCGGGAACCTCTTCCCTAAAACCTCCACGCTCACCGCGTCTGGTGTGGCCTCACCTTAAGCAATGATGTGATGATGGTAATCAGCATCAAAATTAAATTTTAGATCTGCGCAATGTTCCAGTATTGACCATCTCCGTTGAAATGAAAAATAAAACTGAACGTCATATTGAAGTCGGCGAAGAATCGTCAAACAGATGATATCACCTGCAGTAACTTACAACGTACGTCAGTAAAAAAATCAACAATCACGCTTTTGATTTCAGCAGACTTATGAGGAGGATATCACGTGAACTTTTAATGATAATTCTGAAATCAAAAGCGTGATTTCAGCAGACTTATGAGGAGGATATCACGTGAACTTTTAATTACAATTCCTTTACATTTGTTCCAAGAGATGTGTAATGAATAAATGGTATTATGAATGCTAACTGTAGAAGATGGGGTGACAGGGACTTGTTTGGGTATGTTTGTTTAAAATAAACTTAGTTGAAAGTATTCGGTTGGCAAAGTCAAGACGTGGGAAAAGGTAAGCATCTTTTGGTCAAAGACCTTCAATGAGATCACGTCACCTTACTCCCATAGTTGCTGGAAAATATGTTACATGATCTGTACACGTGAATGGAAAATAACATATTGGAGAGTTGTGGACGTACCGTTTTATCATTTACGGATACACAACTGTTATTAGCGGTACATCTGAATAATTGTGTATGTGTTTGTGCATAGCAGAGTCCACCGCTCTTTGCAGCTAAGCCCCGCCCACCGCACACCAGTGATTAGTTAGCTCTCGAGGGGTGAATGACGTCATACCAAACTCGGTTTTTTTTACCGAGGCAATCATGTGCATCCTACTCGCAGGGTGCCTTTTAGCTCGGAAGAGTTTCCTGCTAGCTGATTGGTTGCAAATATTTTGTCCGAATAGCATCATTGTTTTCAAATAATTAGTCTAAGTAATGTGAATCGAAACTTATTTACTAACCTAAATTTCTCCCACAGATATGTGTTTTGTCAATAAATAATGTTAACGAATAAAGAGATAATAAAGTATTGTGATGTAAGTCTAAATTTAATAACAACACCTGCCGAAACACAACGACAGGAGCTTGTTTTCGGATGTACGCTGCATAATTTTTTTTTTTTTCACATTTTTAACACCAACCGGGATAAATTACACTAAGCATAAGAAAAACATGTTATTATAAACTTTCTTTGAACAAGTCTACTAAAACATGGAATTAATAAAACTCGCTATTATTGGAAACTTCCAGGAGGTAAAAGGAACAGCCTGTGGCATTAGATAAAAATTTAGATAAAATTACCTAGATAAGTAGGCCTAGTTATTCATATGGTCTCCACATGCCAGCAAATGTTGATGGGCAAGAAAGCTTTTCAGATACATATCATCTTTTATTTAGGCTTAGACCTTGAATTCACATGTTTGGGAATCTCTGGTTTAGACAGTTGACGAAAGTTGACCCGTTTGATTCAGTTTCACAAGCATTATTTCAATGGAAAATTTACATGGTGTCCTTTGCACCTGCAGTGCAAGGATTATCGCATACTACCCAGTGCCCTTGAGAATGATTTCATTCCTTATTCTCTCGACCGGTGGAACCATCTTCCTCGCAGTATTATTAATGCTGATCCATCCCAGTTTAAAAGTGGTGTAAAGTACTCTAAGCAGTATTCACTATTGCCATAGTTTTTCTGACTTTCATGGTTTTTGTATCCATTCATTTGTTTGTGTGACGATTTATTCCGGTTGTTAATTGATTTTTATTGCTTTCCTTTATTACATACATACTGTTTAGGGAAAGGTTCTTTTGAATTTGAGGCTCTGTCGACATGAAAATTGCAGAAATTGCTTGATATTTTGATATTGCAATTGTATCCTTTTAAGTATGTTCAGCCATTAGGTACTACTTTACTACACTGCAACGTTTTGAATGTTCGTAAAGCCTATCCTGACGATGGACAACATACCTGGAAACTCTCCTGATGTTGGGTAATGGTTGTAGCTTGAGCTCTAATGGTAGAAGCCCTTGAATCTGCCGCCTCCAGCATCTTCATAGCCTCTTCTCTGTCACTGGTCACCCTCAGAAATCTCAGTGCCTGCATTAAAGAAAGGTGCATCATGAAGTTGTGATCACTTGATTTTATTTCAGAATATAGTCAGACTTTCATGAGCATTAGTACATTTCGTTTCTGTGCATAATTCGTTGCATAATTAATATTGGTGCGAAATGGTGAGGCACTTTGATTCCTGGTGTCAGACTCCGTCTGTTTCACACGTAAATATACATCATTTCTGGATAACGTTGAGACAGAAACTGTTAAAGGGAAAATTTTGTTTGACCCTTACCTGGACTTGTTCAGCTAACTTAGCAGTTTCACCATCCAGTTCTTCTATTTCCTTTTCTAGTAATTGTTCTAGTTTCTTGATTAGAGTTGGTCTTTCCATCATACTCCTCCTCACAGTCCTTCTCAGTCTCTTCACTTCCTTTTGGAGCACCTCGTACTTGTTATGTACCTGTGTTTTGACACATGGCATCAAATTATTGATTTCTACATTGTACTTATGCGCATTTTTCGCATTTTTCCATTATTTCCTTGACACTTTTTAACCTCTAACAATTCAAAGTAGGGGAAAACAGGAGCAGTGGTCTTTTACCTTGTTTATGAATTAAGAACTCTAATTAATGAACTGCAATGTTAAATAGTTCATTTCATCTGTATTCCTAATTCCAGTGAAGGAATCAACAGTTTGGAGTAAAAGGAGTAGTGTTACTGTCCTGCCACCGGGTGGACTTCACGATTATATCACCTATATGGATACTTATGGGAATATTGAAGAACTGATCATAGTTTCTTTGCAAGAAACCTGAAAATTAAGATTATATATATATATATATATATATATATATATATATATATATATATATATATATATATATATATATATATATATATATATATATATATATATATATATATATATATATACATACATATATATATATATGTATTCATATATTTATATATATGTATAATGCTAAAAAAATCACAGTAAATGCACGTGACTTCAGTATATAAAGGGAATCCCACAGGAAAATAACAGGCAGAAGTTCAGCACCAAGTGCTTTCAGGTTTTTTTTTTTTTTGTGCCCCGACGATGCGTGAATAAACGTGAAAACGCTTGTACTGAACTTCTGGCTGTGGGATTCGCTTTATATATATATATATATATATATATATATATATATATATATATATATATATATATATATATATATATATATATATATATGTATGTATGCATCTAATGTATGTATATATAGTATATATATGTATATATAATATATGTATATATATACTATATATATGTATGAGTATATATATGTATATATATATATATATATATATATATATATATATATATATATATATATATATATATATATATATATATATATATATATATATATATATATATATATATATATATATATATATATATATATATATATATATATATATATATATATGTATATATATCTAAACATTAAGCAACAAATTTCGTATGTATAAACAATATCAATGATAATTAATAACGTATATGTGTGTATATATAATATATATATATATACTGTATATACTATATATATATATATATATATATATATATATATATATATATATATATATATATATAAAATGTCCAAACATTAAACAACAAATTTCGTTTAATATCCAATTCGCTCAACCTCGGAAATAATATCAAATGGGAATTATAATTAATAACGGTTGGTCACCTCACAGGATCGTCAGTATGAGGTGACGAACCATTTTTCAATTACAATTCCCATTCGGTATTACCCCTCGAGTAGGACGCCTTGACGAGATGAGGGGCTAAGGGACCCTGGCCTTTGGGCCCAGGTCCTGACGAATCATCCTACGTAGTTTTTTGGTTTAAATGGCGTGGACATTTCCACATTCGCAAAATTTTACTGCTTAGGTGAATCTGAAAAGGGATCGTTTTTTGGAAGGGGTGTGCATTCGAAGTTATTTGTTGGAGTTGTGGTGGTTGAGTCGCTACCCGATATGGTTTGAACCTAAGAGATAGTGATGGGATTTTCCCATTGCTATCTTGGGGGGTGAAACCATCTCCGGGGATCAGCCCATCGGAATCCAGGAGGGGGTGGGCGCTGATTTTGGAGGTGAGACTCCTGGCTTTTGTCCGGAAACCCCAATTCGTTTGGAGTGGGGGTTCCCATTAGTGGGGACAGAACTCCCAGCAGGCGGATTGGCTTATGCCTGGGCCACTGCAAGCGTATTGGTGCTATCACGAAAGGGTAGGGTATGGGATGGACTGTTGGGAGTCAACTCTCACTTATGCCATTGGTGGAGAATGCGAATACCTGACTGATCCACGATACTTTCTTGATATAACCAAGCAATTTTGGGTGGGTGGATGAACCAGTTTGTGTGTGGTGGTCTGATGTGTGCATGCTTGGCATCTTAGGGTCTCTTCGCGGGCTTTGGCAGTGTGTTGGGGTGGGGAAGCTGGGCAGTAGAAGCTGCCCGGTTTTCCCTTTCTGATGTGCTGTTGAGGTCTGTGCGGGGGTTCTTGGGTGTCGGGTGTGCATTTTTTGGACTTTGCATACGGACTGAGTTAAACTTATGGATTTGGGTATTAGTTTTCCCTCCCGTGGGTCTGATCGACTTTCCGGCACTGGCAATGACTTCTGGCATAACTTGGAAATGAGCTTGGCAGTTGACAGAGCCAAACACTGAGACACGAGGGTGTTAGTAAATCTGGTGGATTTGATTCAAATAATAGTCCTTTATTGTACTAATGTAGGCTTGTCATTAGATTATGAATGTTTATACAGTGTAGTAAAACAATTTGGCAAAGTGGAGGGAATTAAATTAATTCTAGAAAAAGATAAGCAGTCATTTTCTGCTTTTGTTAAATTTTCCTCTCCCTTGGAAGCCAGTGAGGCACAACACAGACTCCATGGCCACATTCTAAATGACTCGGTTCTCAGCACGAAAGTGTTTCAGTGAAAAACTTGAAATGATGAGCCTTTTGATTTTATTCCTTAGACTGAAGAACATGGACCCACCCCATGTACCAGAGCTCTTCCTCCCCCTTTATGTATTGAGAGCAAGGTTGGTTCTATTCCCATTGGAAATTTAAAATGCTATGGAAAGAGCCTTCTAATAAAAGCCTGGTAATGAGACTCAAGCAATTTTGCTCTCTAATTTTAAACCTCCTGAAAGTGGTAATATTGAATGTACTTCATATCACATATTCTTTAACACACTGAAAGGGGTAGTTTACTCAAAAGACTTGCATGTTTTTAAAGAGGAGGAGATTCTCCATCGATGTCCTCCTTGTGTATCTCATGTGAAAAAACTGGGAGGGGATGCAGCTACCCTTTTAACCTTCTCCTCCAATTACCTACCTGATACCATCATTGTTGGCTATGAGAGGATGCAGGTTAAAAAATATAAAAGAAATCCCAAACAGTGTTGCAAATGCTTTGAATATGGCCACATTCAAAACTCTTTGTGATAACAATAAAAGATGTTCCATGTGCTCTGCAGAGCATGATCCTTTTGATGAGTGTGTAGCAGCCCAATACTATTTTCTATGTAAGGGTGACCACACTCCAAATTCTAGGGCTTGCCCCAGATATAGATTTGAACAAGAAGTGTGTTGGCAGTGGCCGATAATGAACAAACCAGCATTAGCGAAGCAAAGCGCATGGTAATGGGGGCAAACAAAAGTGCCAACTCTACTTATGCTTCTGTAATAAAACTTATGAAAAATTCCATTAATGTAAGGCCACCAATAACTGCATCTGATAGTAGATATCACAAACCTGCTATTCCTCGGACTGTAAATAACAATGAAAATCTCCAAACTGGCCAGAAACTTTCGTCGGCAAGTGCTTTGGAGTCCAGTACCAAAAATTGGACTTCCAAAAGCACAGAAAATTTATCTTCCAAAGTCGATACAAATGCCACCTCTACGATAGCTGCCAATTCATCTCCAAAAATAAGTTTGCCAAAATCAACTAATAATTCAGGAAGATGTTTTAAAAATACTTAAAACAAAAATAAGCTAAAGGAGCAATCCCAGTTAGGTAGTGCAAGTTCAGAACCATCAGTCGTCACAACCACAAACAAAAATAATAACAAAGCTACAGTTACAACTACCAAGAAGCGCACAAGAAATACTTCCCCAATAATGATAGCTTTACAATAAAAACTTCAAATGGGTTCAGTGTTTTGGAAGAGATCTCTCCTCCTAGAAAGGTGGTTCCAAAAGTAGATTCAGAACAAAAACATCTGAGCTCAGTTCAGTCTTGCCGCCCTAAGACAAATAGGATTAGTGGTGCACAGAATCACAGTAGAAATTCTGGACATCAGGACCATAGTAAAAAATATGAAGGTCAACTAAATACCCTGAACTCCAATTCAGATGAAAAGGGATTAAGAAAACAATCTCTTTTAAAGGAGAATTTCCCACTCTACCCAAGGAACAGTACTTCCCCTTCAAGGAGTGGGAAATAGCACATTTTACCACCTTAGCATTCATGCTCGATATCCTTCAGTGGAACTGTAAATGTCTCAGAGCCCGTACAGAAGACCTTAAAGTTTTAATGCATGAATTCAGTCCAGGGATTATGCGCCTGCAGAAAACAATGTTTGGCAATTCTCCTTATAATCTTGTACTAAATTATTCAATATTTAAATCATATCTCCCAATTGGTGATCGTGCCCATGGAGGTGCTGTAGTTATTATCAATAAATCTCTTCAGCATTCCACAATGCAACTAAATACAACTCCACAAGTTGTTGCTATTTCAGTCATTTTGGGAAAGAGGATAACAATCTGCTCCTTGTACCTTCCACCAGACCTTGCTTTTAACATTGGAGATATTCAGTCCTTAATTAATCAACTTCCAGCTCCTTTACTTCTGCTAGGTGATTTTAATGCCCACAACCCCCTTTGGGGAAGTCGGTTTTTAGACAGTAAAGGGAAATTAATCGAAGACCCTATTGACAGGAATGATGTTACCCTATATAATAATGGGTCAGTGACTTTCCACAGCATTCATGATAATCATTTCTCTGCACTGGACCTTAGTATTTCTTCAGCAAATATCCACCTTGATTTTAATTGGCCTGTTAATGAAGATTTAAGTGGAAGTGATCACTACCTGATCCATTTGAAATATGCTGTAAATGCTCCATCTGAAGTTTTACGTAAGTGGAAGGTAGAGGACGCAGACTGGGGTAGATTCAGTAAGCGTGTCGATCTAGATAGGGAATTTGAGTCCTTTCATTCTCATCTAGATTCCTATGGTTACTTTACTGAATCTACTTTGAAGAGTGCTGAAGGCTCGATTCCAAAAACACAAGGCAAACCTTGTAGACCTGCAGTTCCCTGGTGGAATGAGACATGTGGCATTCTGAGGAAAGTGACTAGGAAGTGCTATAGACGTTACAAAACTAGTGGCTCCCCTCAGCCTAAATTAATCTACAAACATGCTTTAGCCAATCAGTGGCACTTTTATAAGAAAGCCAAAAGAGAATGTTGGCTTTACTGTATTAATGGAATAAACTCCAAGACCCCACTAAGAGTGATGTGGCGCAAAATAAGGAATCTGGGTGGAAAATTTGTTGCATCACCATTACCCTCATTAAAAATAAATGACACTCTAATCACAGAGCCCACTGAAGTTGCCAATGAGCTAGGAAAACACTTTTCTAAAGTTTCCAGCACCAACAATTGTTCTCCAGAATTTCAAAGAATTAGGAATTCTGAAATGAGTCCGAAATTTGATTTGGGAAAATCTGAATCATATAACTAAAAATTTTCCCTAAGAGAATTTCGTGAGGCACTCGCCTTAAGTGAATCCACAGTTCCAGGTGAGGATACAATCATATATGAAATGCTTAAACACCTCCCAGATGATGCCAAAAAAATTTACTCAAGATTATAAACAAAATATGGGAAACTGGAATTTTACCCAAGGACTGGAAAATATCCATATTTGTTCCCATTAAAAAGCCTAATAAAGTTGCTTCCCACGCCACCAGCTGTAGACCAATAGCTCTTACCAGCTGTGTGTGTAAGGTGATGGAGAAAATGATAAATACAAGACTAGTTTGGCACCTGGAAACCAGAGGATTAATATCGCCATTTCAATGTGGTTTCAGGAAAAACCACTCCACCGTTGATCCCTTGCTGAGGCTGACCAACCAAATCCAGCAAGGATTTGCCAAACAATGTCAGGCCATTGGCATATTTTTTGACTTAGAGAAAGCTTATGTCACTACCTGAAGAATTGGCATCATGAAACAATTGCACAAGATGGGCATATGTGGAAGAATAATTAGGTATATATATTATTTTTTAACAGACAGATTTTTTAAGGTAAGAGTGGGAAACTCCCTCTCCCAACCTTTTATGCAGGAGGAAGGAGTTCCCCAAGGAAGCGTTTTAAGGGGAATACTCTTTTAAGGGTGTGGTTGAAAAAAATTTTGCCCCGTTAAATGCTCGCTTTTTGTCGATGACCTTGCAATATACTGCACAAGATATGATTCCTTTTCTGTATGTAAACATTTGCAAAGGTCTATTAATGCTATTACTAAGTGGGCTGATGAGAATGGTTTTAAATTATCCTCTCCCAAAACAGTTGCAGTAAGATTTGCCAGGTGCCGGCGAGTGGAAGAAGTTCCCACACTTAGTCTTTTTAGACGAAGTGTGGGTCTATCCTTCCTTACGAAAATGAATTAAAATTTCTGTGGATGACTATTGAACATAAATTAACATGGGCCAGCCACATAAATGCCCTAGAGATTAATATTAAAAAATCTTTGAATTTTTTAAAGGTTGTTTCTGGATTTTGTTGGAGGGCTGATAAGAAATCCCTTCTGAGGCTATATGACTCTCTGTGTCGATCTAAGCTAGACTATGGCTGTCAGATTTATTTCTCAGCCTGTAAAACCAAACTAAAGGAACTGGATGTTATACACAACATGGGGTTGAGAATATGCTCATTAGCGTTTAGAACTTCGCGTGTTGAAAGCATATGCGCCGATACAGATAATTTCCCCTTGATCTAAGAAGGCAAGAGCTAGGGTTACGATACGTGGCTAGAATGAAAAGTGTTCCCAAAAATCCTCATTTCAAGTACTAAAGGAAACAGACTCTCGAAGTTTTTCTTGTGCAAGAGCTTCTAAACCATTCCAAATTCGACTGAATGAGGATGTTAGGAATAATCATCTTAAATTCTAGAAAGTCCTGGAAGTATAATATCCTGTGAATCCTCCATGGCTTATTCCAGAAGCATTAGTATGTAAGAAATTGTTTAACAAAAAGGGCTGCACTGAAGAAGAGATTAGGGGAAAATTCTTAGAGCACGACGTTACCCATGCTAATTTTACAAAGATCTATACAGATGGATCAAAGTCAGATAGTGGTGTTGATTACGCTGTTATCCTTGGTGATACAGCATACACAGCTAAATTACCTGACTCTGCATCAATATTTACTGCCGAATTAACAGCCGTAGTCTCTGCCCTAGATTTAGTTTTTCAAAGGAGTGACACTAATTTTGTCATATACTCAGCTTCTAAAAGCACTTTAGAAGCTATTAAAAAGATTAATAGCTTTCATCCATTAATTAAAGAAGTTCAGAAGTGGCTTTTTCGTATCTATTGTCGGCGTAAATCAGTCTTTCTGTTGGGTCCCTTCTCACGTTGGGATTTGCGGAAACGAGATGGCAGACAGGGAAGCAAAAGTTGCTAGTATTTTATCAGAAACCACTTTCAGAAAAGTGACTCATACAGACCTAGAAGGTCCCATTAGATCTTATGTTTTAAGTAAATGGCAAGAAAGGTGGACTTCTCCTTTTCTTGCCAACAATAAAAAATATAGAAATATTACAGATAATATACTGCCGTGGTCTTCGTCATTCCAGCTTGACAGACGAACAGAGGTTGTTTTAGCCAGATGAAGGTTTGGGCACACTCATTTAACCCATCAGGTTATTTTAGAAGGAAGCAGCCCTCCAGAGTGTGCTTACTGTGACAAGACACTAACAGTGGAGCACATTCTGGTGGTCTGCCCCAGATATTTTAAGCAAAGAGAAAGGAATTTCCAGGGTAAATCCCTCTCGGATATTTTAGGAGATGAATCAGATATTTCTGCTATCATCTCTTTTTTGAAGTGTGTATAAAAATTTTTAACTATTTAATTTTTTTCCTAATATATATATATTACATCACACAGAATTTTAATGACATTAAATTTTTTATTATGTATATACCACATCATTCATTAAACTTCATAAATTCATTTACCTTAACATAATTTATTTTCTCTTCATTACGGCGCTGAATGGCCTTCTTGACCCCAGTGCCTGGGCTTTTGCCCTAAATATCATCCATCCATCCATTCGGTATTATTTCTGAGGTTGAGCGAATTGGATATTAAACGACATTTGTAGCTTAATGTTTGTGTATATAAAATCACGGTGATGTGATAAATATATATATATATATATATATATATATATATATATATATATATATATATATACTGTATGTATATATATATATATATATATATATATATATATATATATATATATATATATATATATATATATATATATATATATATATATATATATATATATATATATATATATATATATACATACACACATACTTGTATATATGTATGTGTGTGTTTTGTACATACTTGTGTAGAACTGGGTCTAGATATTTTCGACTTACAATACTCCCATTCAACAGGTCTTAGCTTTATCATACTTACCTCCGGGTGAAGAGTGATATGATATCCTTGAATCATTTCATAGGCTTCCTGGATTATTTTTTCTTCCTCCCCGACACCGTCCATCTGACAAACAAGATTAAGATAATGCAGTGTGTGACGAAAATATTGGTTTTCGATGTATATGCAGAAACTTTTTTTTTTTTATAGAATCCTTTTTTTTTTTGCAATTGAAGTCTAATCATCGATGGTTTTGTAAAAGTGAAAGCTGTTATTTTTTTATAAAGAAATATTTCTGGAATTATATAAGAATGGGAACTATAAATGAGAGAGGTCAGTAGTATGCAATTTTGTTGAAGCATTTCCATATTTACTCCACTCGATGTAGACTAGAGTAAAACGTTCAAGTTCGAAAGTATAATTTTCCTCAGGTGTTGGCTTCAATGTTGTCCTTCTAGTCATTGATAAAATTGTGATGGACAAGTGTCGGTGTTAGTGGTAGACAGTTCACGCCACAGACTTACTTGATAAGATTTCTGCTTTGTTGAAAACGAGTAATCCCATCTTAAGCTCTAGTATTTAATGTGAATTCTAGATCCTTGCCGTCAGAATAACATAATTGATCACACTCACTTACATCTTCGTGAATAGCTAGGCAGGCAACAATCTGAACCAAAAAAGTCGTGGGACTTAAACGCAAGGCACTTGGCTACAGCCAAGGTCTCTCAGTACTATTGTGTGAGAGTGCAGGCTATCAAAAAAGCTTATGTGTACGTAAATTATTTACCTGGCCTCGAACTTCCAGCACGTAGTTCAACAAGTTTACCACCTGTTCTGCTGTTACTGGTGCTTGTTCCAATCCCAGCCATTTGTCAGTAGCATCTGCTTGTAAAGCTTTCACCCTTTGATCGAACCCTCTGTTTAAATAAATCAGAATATATTAATTTAAATTTACTTAAAAAGTAGAACGTGGAAAGGTGCTTCATAAAACATCATGATATTCCTCTCTGACTTGTGACTGACGCGTCATCTTTTGTTCTTTCTCTCTGAGATATAATGTCGCAGTGTGGTCGCGTAATCCTTACAAGTTGCGTCATCCTGTTATGCAAAACTACATTTGGCCGTTCGCATTGCAAACAAGATTTTTGCGTCCTTGGCACATTAGGGCTGGTAAGATTTTTGTGTGGTTGTTGTTGTCTTCCTTTCCCGATTAGCATATTGGTAATTAAATGACAATAATTTTATTAACTTCTTGTTAGTACAAATACAGGTCACTATCATGCCATGCTGTTATGGTAACCGTCAGTTGTATTGCTTACTTTATAACATAATGACTAATCTTATAAACTGCTGTAGATATGACAGTGATCCAAGTTCAAAGTCTGCTTTGATTAGATCTGCGACCAGGAGTCGAGTACCAACCATTATCACGGGAATTATTTACTGACAGCGAAAAATGGAAGCGTAGTTAATGAAAAGATAACTTTGGCAGGTAAGTAGGGATAATGGGCAAAGCAAATTTACCTCTCAGCGAGTTCTCCTTTTTTTTTTTTTTATTCATTTAGATTCTGCGAGACGTAAATTTAGTATATAAACGTACATGTCACGGTGCAGACAGAAAAATTTGATGGCATCTTTAACAAAGTGTTACAAAATTTTTGTGCTGTAAGGTTACAAGAGTTGCGACTCAAATTCACGATTCAATTATTTTACTTCCTCCATACCTTTTATATGATGTTCCTCCATATCTTTTATGTGATGTTCTGAATGAAGTGACAGTGTAGCGTTATTGTCGATATGTTTACTTCCTCACTACAAACAATGATCGATCATGCAAACCCAAAGAAAAGTTTGACACCTACTGACTGACTTCTTGGTGCATTCGTTGTTGCTGTTGTCTCAGGGAGGTGACGACGACTTTCTTGGCTGCTGCCTGGTCGACTCGTAGGAGTCCCAGAGAGACGATTTCATTCACCTGACCGACGGAAGTCACCAGCCCTTCAATGCGCGCTAACCACGTTCCCAACGTCCCTAATTCTGCATTATGCCATTTACAAGACAAGTCACAGGTTTAAGTGTAAAAGGTCAAGGTGATCAAGCTTAGTAATTCTGACGAAATATAAAGTGGAGCAGAAAAACTTACATTAAAGTTGCTCCTCTTGGGTAACTTTGAAAATATAGGACGTATTGCTTCCTAGGAATTTGTAAGATGCTTAAAAGTTCATTTCATAAATGATTCAAGTAAAGGATCAATTTTTCTAAAAA